>NC_039363.1:120354883-120654883 GCF_003573695.1 Papaver somniferum | reverse complement strand
ATCACTCCTCAAGCTAATGGAGTTGCAGAAAGAAAGAATAGAAATATTCAGGAAATGGCCAGGGTAATGCTCCATAGTAAAAAATTACCATTAAGGTTTTGGGGAGAAGCTGTTTTTACAGGATGTTACTTGATCAATCGTGTGTATTTACGGTCTAAAATCCTTAACACTCCCTATGAGTTGTGGTACGGAAGAAAACCCAACCTACACTATCTCAGGGTGTTTGGAAGTAAGTGCTATATTCTGAAAGATCGAGAACAAAAAGAGAAATTCGACACCACAAGTGATGAAGGTATCTTTCTTGGCTATACTTCTGATAGTCGTGGTTTTCGAGTGTTTAATCTCAGAACATAAGTCATGATGGAATATGCTAATGTTATCATCGACGACATTAGTAACTTTCGTCATGATAATCCTCCTGCTGAATTTCCTCCAACCGAGACAATTGAGAAAGTCAAAGAAATACCAGAATTAGTTGAAGTTATCCCAACTGTTGTTGATCCTGACATTTCTAGTGACGAGGAGAAGAGAACTGATCAAGACATTCCTGACGAACAAGAACGTGTCCCTCCACGACATCTCTGGGTTCAAAGAAATCATGATCCCAACAGTATTATTGGAGGAAGATATTCTACAACCAAGACAAGAGGACAACTTCAAAATATGTGCAATTTTGGTTATTTTCTTTCGCAAGTAGAACCAAGAAATATTTATGAAGCTCTGAACGATCCCTTTTGGGTGAATGCAATGCATGAAGAGTTAAATCAATTTCAAATACAAGATGTGTGGGAACTTATACCTTGTCCCTCCAATATCAATATTGTTGGTACCAAATGGATATTCAAGAATAAGTCTGATGAATTTGGCACGATTGTCAGAAACAAAGCTAGACTTGTCACTCAAGGATATTCACAGATTTGAAGGGATTGACTTTGACGAGACCTTTGTTCCTGTGGCACGTCTTGAGTCCATTCGTCTTTTGTTAGCTCATGCTTGTTTTCTTAAGGTTAAGCTGTTTCTAATGGATATAAAATATGCGTTCCTAAATGGAATTTTAAAGGAGGAAGTCTATGCCGCTCAACCTAAGGGATTTGAAAACCTTGATTTCCCAGATCATGTGCTAAAAATCAAAAAGGCATTGTATGGGTTGAAACAAGCACCTAGAGCCTGGTTTGAAAAACTTACCACTTGTCTCATTAGAAAAGGTTTTTCAAGAGGCGGAGCTGATAAAACCTTGTTTACCAAATGGAGTTGGAAATATGTTTTCATTGCTCAAGTCTATGTAGATGATATTATCTATGGATCAACTTCTGAAAATTTGCAAAGGACTTCCAAGTCTCTCTTGCTAAAGAATTTGAAATGAGCAATGTTGGTGAATTAAAATTCTTCTTAGGATTACAAATTCAACAACATAAGGATGAAATTTACTTATCCCAAGAGAAGTATGCTCGAGATCTTGTGACAAGGTTCGGCCTGGATAAGTCTTCTCCAAAATTGACACCTATGCCCACTACTGGTAAACTACATAGAGATGAGAAAGGAGCAAAAGTGGATCAAAAGATGTATCGATCTATTATTGGTAGCCTTTTGTATCTTACAGCTACTAGACCTGATATTTCTTTCAGTGTTGGTTGTTGTGCTAGGTTTCAGGCGAATCCAAAGGAATCTCATCTTGCAGCTGCAAAAAGGATCATTCGATATATTAATCACACTGCTGGGTATGGTCTATCTTACACCTTTGATAATAACACTCACCTTTCTGCTTATTCAGATGTTGATTGGGCAGGATGTGTAGAAGACAGAAAAAGTACATCAGGGGGTTTCTACTATGTAAGACTGAATCTTGTAGCTTGGCATAACAAGAAGCAAAATTCTCAATCCTTGTCTACATGTGAGGCAGAATATATTACTGCTGGATCATGTTGTACTCAACTCCTATGGATGAAACAAATGCTATATGATTATGGAGTTGATACTGGAATAATGAAGATCTTTTGTGATAACTCTAGTGCGATTCGGAACACTGAGAATCCCGTTGAGCACTCAAGAACAAAGCACATTGACATAAGGTACCATTTTATTCGTGATCTCTATGAAAATGGTATCATAAGTATGGAATTTGTGCCTCCTGAACAACAATTGGCTAATATTCTTACCAAACCATTAGACACTGCTACGTTTCAACACTTGTGGCAGTCCATTGCTGTTGTATTGGTTCATTAAAACGTTTCTATAACTCTTGCCCCTATACTTCAGTTCAGTTTCTGTAAAGTTGTTTTTGTTTTGTTAGTGTCTTTTTTGTTTCAAAAACCTTATTTTCTTTTGAAATTAAGGTCGCTCGTTGTTGTTCTTTTGGGAATGACATCAAATGGGGGAGAGTTCTTTTGAACTTGTGCTTAATGGTCATATCTTGAGGGGTGTGCAGCTGTGGAATTTTGGAGGGGTTATCTTGTATCTTTAAACTCCTTGATGAATGCATTTAGCTTCGGCTTTATGATTGCATCCAAATTAGTTGGTATATATTTTTTCTTTTAGTCATGAAATGTCTCTTTCGGAAATTTCATTATGATCCCGTTCTCGTACCTTTGCCAATTTTATTGAGAAAAAGGGGGAGAACTAATATGTAGTTCACACTATAAATACATATGGTTTTCAGATCAATGTGTAAGGGGGAGTGGTTTCCATGTGAGATGGAGTATTGACTAAGGGGGAGTGATACATATCGCCATAGTATTATTGTTGAAGTTGTGATACAATTGGACTTTGACACTGTGTAATAATACTGTGACACTGTATAACAATGATCGAGACCGATCCCTTCTCATTGTTATAGATACGGATCTTCAACAACGGTGATGCTAAACTTACAACCTTTGGGATCATTGGAGTACTTGGAAGTGACGAAGATTTCGAGGAATGTTGAAGATTAGACATGTGGAATAGGAGCTACTAAAGTTTCTTTATCTTTTTTATATTCCATATATATTGATTGTTTTGTCACTAAAATTGACAAAGGGGGAGATTGTTAGAGCATTGCTCGGTCGAACTCGCATGCGTTGCTATCTCAAGCAGTTTGTCAATGTTAGTGACCAAAACTATGTCTTGATTTCTAGTCTATTATAGCTAAGTCTCGGACTAGGATAGAAAGTGTAGTTGAGCTCAAGGACTTCATGGCGATTCATCATACAAGAAGAAGAACTACTCAAGGAACTGTTGGAATTACTCGACAAAAAGGTATGTGAAGACTTGAACTTATCTGTCACTCAAAAGTATATCTACTCTATCTCCTACTCTTTGAGACAAGAAGTCGTATGCTATATATATAGAGTTGGATTATACACATTTGGTATTTTGAGCCGAGTATACCTCGCCTATATATATATCTCGAAATATGTGTTGGTAAGCTTTTCGTTTCGATCAAGTTTATCTTTACCATGTGACGAAAGTCATAATATGTTTCAATCATCTTGAAAATTTCTTTGACGAGAAATGGTGTAACAACTATATAACGTCCTCTAAGAATGTTTCAATGATTGGAATGAGAGTTTAGATTACATAACCAATGGTGGACATAAGCATTGTTGTGGAAACACATTTATGTATAAGTCCTATTCCTTGAACCAAAGCTTGCGAACTTGTTGATCAAGAGAACCAGAAGAATGGCGTGAGCCAAGTCCGCGAAATCAGTCCGCAAACTGCCGAAGTTCTCAAACCCGAGAATTTCTGCTGGAGTTGGCAAACTACTTGTGTAAAGCTAAGTCCGCGAACCCAGTCCGCGAACCGCCGAAGTTCTCAAACCCGAGAATTTTTGCTGGAGTTTGTAAACTCTGCCCGGTAACTTAAGTCCGCGAACCTAGTCTGCGAACTTGAGAAGGTTATATATCTGAAGATGATTTCTGAACTTAAACTTAAAAAGATTAAGGAATGAAGTTTGCAAACCGTGGCTATAAAAGTTCATGAAACGATTCAAGTGAATCAAATCATCTTTGCTTCAATTGTGTCTTGTGTAGTACATGAGATTTCCTTGCAATTGAAAAACTCTCTAACTAGTTCATTTGAAGTCATTTGAACTAGTTATAGTGAAGAAGAACATGGTTGATATGAAAT
Source organism: Papaver somniferum (assembly GCF_003573695.1). Lineage (NCBI taxonomy): Eukaryota > Viridiplantae > Streptophyta > Magnoliopsida > Ranunculales > Papaveraceae > Papaver > Papaver somniferum. The sequence continues at coordinate 120,650,776 of NC_039363.1, read as the reverse complement.
GCTCATATGGCTAACCATTTGGTTAACTGTTGTTGAACCAACAAGTGCATATATTTGGGTACGGTTAACAAACCTAGAAGCATGCATTGTCAAGTGTGTATAACAAGATAAGTTTTCTATCTAACGGTTGAGAAATATTATCTTGAATCTAAATCAGGTTTTCATCTAAGGTGAATATTGAATGCTTTGTTACTAAGCTAACATTGATTGCAAACCCTGATTTGAAAGACTATATAAAGGAGACATCTAGTATTGTGCAAAACTAATCCCCACACCTCACGTGTGATACTAGTTTTCATACTAGAGTCGATTCTCCATTAACCTTTGGTCTTCTTCTTCTAAAACCAGGTTAACGACTTAAAGACTTCATTGGGATTGTGAAGCCAGACTGATACTACTTTTATCGTAGTTGTGTGATCTGATCTTGCGTCTTCTATCGTACGAGTACAATCAGATTGATTGGATTGAGATTGATATCTCTAATAGGAAAGATATAAAAAGTAATCACAAACATCTTCGTCTCATTGTTTGTGATTCCGTAACATCTTGTTTCGCTACGATACGATTAAGATTGTTGTGAGGTGATTGGTAACTCTAGGCTGTTCTTCGGGAATATAAGACCGGATTATCAATTGGTTCTTGTTCACCTTGATTATTATCAAAAGACGGAACAAAACCTTTAGGGTTTATCTATGGGAGACAGATTGATCCTTTGATAGACTTGTTTGTGGAAGACATATTTGTTTATTGTCAAAGCCTGCGATTTTGGGTCGTAGCAACTCTTAGTTGTGGGTGAGATCAACTAAGAGAATCAATTGCGCGGTATCTTGCTGGGATCATAGGCGTAGGGAGTACAACTGTACCTTGGATCAGTGGGAGACTGATTGGGGTTCAACTACAGTCCAATCTGAAGTTAGCTTGGAGTAGTCTAGTGTCTGTAGCGGCTTAATACAGTGTGTGTTCAATCTGGACTAGGTCCCGGGGTTTTTCTGCATTTGCGGTTTCCTCGTTAACAAAATTTCTGGTGTTTGTGTTATTTTTATTTCCGCATTATATTGTTTTATCTTTATAATTGAAATAATACAGGTTGTGTGTTAGATCATCAATTAGAGTAATCCAACCTTTGGTTGTTGATTGTCATTGATTGATCCTTGGATATTGGTTTTTGGTACCATCGAAGTTATTCCTTGTGTTTGATTAAAGACTCGCTGATTTCTATTAGGTCGAGTAAATCAAATCAAGAAGAGAGATACAAACTCGTCGATATACTTTTAATTGATTGAGTCTTGTTGATTCTCTTAAAAGTATATTAGAGTTTGTCCATACAGATTGCTAAGCAAAATATTTGGTGGTGTTGTTAGACCCCCGCTTTTTCAGATTTGTCTATCAAGTCTTCGACTTTGGGTCGTAGCAACTCTTGGTTGTGGGTGAGATCAACTAAGGGAATCAAGTGCGTAGTATCCTGATGGGATCAAAGACATAAGGAGCGCAACTGTACCTTGAATTAGTGTGACATTGATTAGGGTTCAACTACAGTCCAGTCCGAAGTTAATTGGTAGTAGGCTAGTGTCTGTAGCGGCTTAATACAGTGTGGTGTTCAATCTGGACTAGGTCCCGGGGGTTTTCTGCATTTGCGGTTTCCTCGTTAACAAAATTCTGGTGTCCATGTTATTTCTTTTCCGCATTATATTTTGTTATATAATTGAAATATCACAGGTTGTGCGTTAAGATCAATCAATTAGAACATCCAACCTTGGGTTGTTGAATTACATTGATTGACACTTGAACATTGGTCATTGGTACCGTTAAAGTTACTCCTCTTATTCAATTGGGCTCGCAAATTTCTATTTGATGATTGCGGATTGAATTAAGATTTAGAGATATTAAACTCTTTGATATACTTTATTCTAGAGTGAGTCTGACTGTCTAGTTGATTCTCTAGAAAGTGTATTGGAGTAAGTCCTCTCAGATTTCCAAACAAATTGTTGGGTGTGGTTGTTATACTCCCGCATTTTCAGGATTGATAACCTACCTGACATACTCCAAAAAAACCCCTCAAATCCCTTCAAGCCTCAAAACTTTCAATCAACTCTTTAATACCCATGGAGAGTGGGATACAAATATCCTAGCTCTCTGGTTTACCCAGGATATTCAAAATCTCATTATCCAAACTCACCATAATCCTAACTCTGAAAACACTATAAGGTGGAGCTTAACTCATACAAGGAAATTTACTGTCAAATCCCTATATGATAAGAAAATTAATGATAAATATGTTAATGATACTCTCATATGCACCATCTGCAACCAATACCAAGTCATCTAGCATCTTGAATTACATTGATTTCATATGCACCATCTGCAAGAATGCTCCTGAAGACATAACTCATGTTCTCTTGGCCTGCCCAGCTGCCTCTAATGTTTGGGCAAAAATCTTTGGGGAGAATCATCAACTTTTTACTGCCTATGGATCCTTCCATGATTGGTTCAAAAGTTGATTTCATTCTAACAATCCTATTGCTAGCTGGAATGCTACCTTTAATACTATTTGTTGGTTCATCTGGAAAGCTAGATGTGATTTGGTCTTCATGAACATCAACCCTATTACTGATTCTACTGTTCTGAAAATCACTCAACATCTATGCACCTTTGGTAGAGTGAATCATAACCCAAGGAATATTCTTAATAATCTCTACTACCAGGAGAATGCCAATGATCAGAATCTAAGACTTAGTAGTCTGGCCAGAAACAAGAAAGAAAAATTTGGAATCACTATTAGCATAAACATCTTGAAAGTAAACAATATCATGGCTAATAGTGATTTACTATCTTATACTAACTTTGCTTTTGTGACACTTTCTTTCTCAGGTCAATGTGTGGGAGCAAGGAACGTCAAAGACTCTACAACTGGACTCAACAGAGCATACAAAGCAAACAGAGGAGCTCAATTAGCAGTGACCTGGGGCAAGGAAATGCACAAGACCAATATTGATTTTGCAGCAGAGGAAGAAGAAATATTACAAGCCATTTAGACAGGATACCAACTAGAAGTTCAGGAAAGATTTCAAGGAGGTTATACTCAAAGTTATGACAAGAATTTTGAAGCAATTGACTTTGTCTTAGCCAGACTTATCAAGCTAGCTCCACAGCAAAACACCATTGCTACCAACTTAACTAGGTTATCTAGTCATTCTCCTTTATTTCAAAACTTTAACTGGAGAGGTCCAAATCTTCATTTACTTTTGACAGCACTACAGTCTTTTCCAAACCATGCTATTAAGGATAATTGTAATAACTTTAATCCTATTTTGGGAGTTCATCTTGGTGCTAGACATAGCCCAGATGATCACCTTGTTATACCAATGAGTAGGTAGCTCAGTTGAGCTTCTCTTCTCTTTTTCTATAAATAAAAAACACATGTTGTGATTACTTATACTTATATCATGGTGAACACATGTTCAGGATATCTTTAACAGACAAGTGTATATTGGTAAATAAGTTTATTTTGCAACTTAGAAATTCCAATCTTTTTTCAACTTCTTTCGATTCCATTCTTTGCTTCTACTCCACCAAAATTGTTCCAGCCGTCGAATAGAATTTCTAAAGAGAAATACAGTACCAGGCTATTTTCAAATAATTAAACCTTGAATCATAATTTAGGTTATAAACAATAAATTGTTATAAACCAAATTCATCAAGTATGAACAAATGTTCTTAAGCTTAGTCATATTTTGAGAATGTAATCAAGATAAACTTGACTCGAAATTTCTGTTATGCATGTACTGTCTAATTTAGACATGCGACAATGTGTCATAGGTCGAAAGGTGCAAACTTGAGAAACAGGTGGTTCAGTCTTCACTTACCTTTTGTTGAAGAAGTTCTACAAAAGCTTCGGTTGATCTTCGCCTTCAAACGGTAGAACGCAGTGATGTCATCAACGGAAAAGGCAACAAAGCGTGGCTGATAAGTTGGCAAAAACAACAAGAAAAACACGGCAGAACAACAAATGGACAACCACTTCCTCAATGCCTCCTTTTATTTTGAAGTTTCTATTCTAGATTGGCCAAATAAGCGTTGTAGATTAAAAAAAAAACTTTGTCTATTTGTTAATAACACTAGTTTTCTCTCTAGATATATCTCGCATGTGAACTAGTAGCGAGATAGTTTCGTTAAATGGTTCAGCTCAGCCAAAATCACATTTTCGCGGAATAGTTCAGCACAGATTGATTTATTCTTTGATCCGACGGCTGAGATAATTACGTTGTTCCATTCAACGCAACCTAATTCTACTTTTCGTTGTTCCATTCAGCATATCTACTTTTCGTTGTTCCATTCAGCACATCTAGACGCTACATTAGAACTGCCATAAAACTTCGAGATTGTCCTAACTGTCAATCTAGATGCTAAATTAGAAGACCATAAGACTTAGCCTAAACATTTTTTTCTATAAAAGAAATTTTACTTACGAAGGCATGCCGTGAGTTATTTCTGTTAAAACGCCTCTAATTTCTTATCTTCTATTACTCTCTACGACTCTGTAAATATCGTCGATTCTACCTCGAAGGCTGCCCATTTCCCTTCAAGGTTAACTTACGCCTTGGCGGCTTGACGTCTTTAAGTGTCACGTGTTCGCAACAGTCTGTTATTGTTGGCATTGTCAATATCTCCTCTAAATGCGTTCTCATTTACGCTTCCCGAGGCTTCTTCAATTGGGCGAGTCTAAAATCAAAATTGAAACGTGGATAAACTTTCACTCAAATCACAGATACTACTGGGATCCGCTTCTACTACAGTCTCCATGGATCCTGAAGCAATAATCTCTTATCAATTTCCCGAGGTTCGTCTCTTTGCTGATTTTCATCCACTTATTATTGAATTGAGTTGCGTTTGACTAAATTGGGTGCTTTCCTTTCCTTTTTCTTCTTAAATTGGGATGATTCAAGGCTGAATTCACCTATACGGAGAGGTAAATTATTAATCTGTAAGAAACTCTCTTCTGTTGTAATTCATTTTCTCACTATTAGAGTTTTGATTCTCTAAATTTTTGTTTGTTTTGGTTAATTGTGAACAGAGATTTAGCGTATTATGCCCTAGGTGTTGGAGCATGTTCAGGGGATGCTGTAGATGAGAAAGAGCTGAAATATGTTTACCATGAAAACGGGCAATCACATATAAAGGTCTTATTATGAACTTAATTCTACTTGTTTTGCTTCATATAGTTCAAATACTTACTACATACACTTTTCTTTGGACTGCTCTACTGTAATAATAATAATGGAACTTATATGTGTAACTTATGAAACTTAAGTTACAGATTGAAAAACCTAGAGTTGCACTGTGTGTTTTTTAAATTTTGTATTTTTCTGCTGTGATGGGTAAGATTTTTTTCTTTGTTTTCCCATAATATGTGAAGTCTAGATAGTAGATTGGTGTCCTTCCCTTAGCTTTTGATGAGAGTTGAGACTATTAAGGATTCATCTTGGTAGTTTTTGGAGTAACTGCAACGGTGGTTCTTCACCTTGAATGTTCCTCCCTTTTGATATTATTTTCATTTCCTGTTCTTTGCGCTCTTATTTTGTATCTCAGTTGTTTCACAGACCAACCAGATAAACTTATTTAGCCGCAGCTTTACGAACTTGTTTATGTTTCACATGCAAAAATATGTTGTATTGAACAACAACAATTACTCGTTTGTAGGTGTTGCCGACATTTGCTACTTTATTCAATCCAGGGGCTATTCGGAATTTTATGAGTATTCCAAGCATGGAGTGAGTAAATAAGGAACCTGACAATGCTCGTCTCTTAGTGTGCAGAATTATAGTTGGCTAGATGAGAATCTCATTAGTGCAATGGAATGTTGTATCATCTGGATCTTAAGTAAAAAATTAAATACTTACGTGGCTTTCTTTCTTTACCAGATTTGATCCAAGGCTTCTACTGCATGGCCAGCAGTACATTGAAATCTACAGTCCTTTACCTGCAAATGCCTGTGTAAGCTCTTACCCAAACAATTAAAAAAATAAAATAAAAATGAAAGAGAGTATATGGAAATCATGATGTCCCTTGATGGCTTCTCATTTCTATATCTTTTTCACAGAAGTCGTATAAGTATATTTTGCTCTTTGATATATCTCCTCACCCATCTTGTTATTTTTGTTTTGCTGATGGAATTACCTCATTTCTCTGAGAATGGTAAATTGGTAATGATTAGTTTTGGCAACTTCCAACTACTATCTTCTTCTCCTCTCTTTAATATATACATATATACTCTGTGTGTGTGATACTTGCACAAGTTTACAAGGTTTAATAGGTCAAAATTCCGACTTCTCTAAATCAGGCAAACATGAGTTACGATTATGTTTCCTTCTTGTTGAGCTTCAGGTTAGGGAAACGTGTTCTAGTTACATTTTTATTTCCTTCCTGTTGGCCTGTAGCTAACAGAACTTGCGTCTTACATATCTAGCCATTACTTGGTGTTGGTGAGACGTAGTTTGTAATATATACTATGTAACTCATGCCATCTGACAGCCAACTCTATCAAAATTTGAAACCTAAAACCTCACCTGTTGCATTGTTAGACAAATATCACTTCGATGGAAAGTTCATATTGTAAAAGCTTCTTATACTATTTTACACATTGTTTGAAAAACTGGTGTTATTTCATTGAATTCAAGAAATATGCTCAACCTTTGTAGGTGTGTAGAGTTGTCTGAAGCACTTCTTGCATTCTTTCATTAGAATTGCTGCAGTTTTGTAAACCACCAGAATCAATCTCTGGAAGCATGAACCTCTTAATTTTTCATCCTTTCAGTGACCAGAGTGACTTATTGTCTTTTTCTCTTGTTGATTCAGATACAAAATAAATCCGTAGTTGCAGGATTGCATGATAAAGGTATGTTACAGGAAAAATTAGTGATCCCATTAAAAATAAATAAATTACTAATCCGCAGGTTTTGTAATATTATAATATGAATGATGGAGTTGAGATGATTATGTTGACATGTTACTATAGACGACTAGCGTGGTAGTAACACCATTCATGGTGATTGATGTTTGATCTCAGATATGGCGGTTCCATTAATGTAGAATCTCATTTTGCAGGTAAAGCAGCTGTCATTGAGGTAGATACCACAAGTTATGACAGAGAATCTGGCAAAGCTCTATGCCTGAACCGGTTGGTGTGCTTGTTATTTCTCTTTAGGAAGCATGAGTGGGATTTTCATGTACTCACAATTCTCATTTTGGAAAGGTTTGATTTGCCTGATTAGTATTACTGTGTATCCAACTTGCAGGCTGACTGTTTACTTGCGAGGTGCTGGTGGCTTCTCAAAATCATCACTCCCATATTCGTGTAGCAAGTACCCATCCGATCAGATTAAGCCTGTTAAGTTTCCGAACTGCCAACCTTTCACAGTCAGCGAGGAATGCACACAAAAATCTCAGGCATGTAATATGCACCGAAGTGTTATCTTTTATTTTACATAACTTAAGAAAGATTTAATTTGTTACTGTTGTTTGAGTTAGTCGAGAACATTTTTCTTCATGTTTCTTGACAGCTATACACGGTATCTCGTTTGGCCTCTTGTTCCATATTTTTGGTTTTGTGTGTAATTCCTGTTCTTGTTCTCGCTATATATATTTCAGCGTAGTAAACTGTTTCCTATTGTCTCCTTACATCACTATGGATGATGCATATAATCAGGATGTTTTCATGGCTCCGTGCTTATAATGCAGGCACTACTCTACAGGCTATCGGGTGATTATAATCCTTTGCACTCAGATCCCATGGTGGCAGAGGTAGCAGGGTTAGTATGACACTATCTTATTGGAAATTTAATTATTTCTATCTTTTTTATTCACCATATTCTGTACCTCCGTTCCAAATTGTTCACTGCCCTTCCTCTTTTTTTGTAGGTTTTCTCGTCCAATACTGCATGGATTGTGTACACTTGGGTTTGCAGTAAGGGCGATTATAAAATGTGTTTGCAATGGGGAACCAACCAGAGTTAAAAGTATACTTGGTCGTTTCCTTCTACATGTTTACCCAGGCGAAACATTGATCACGGAAATGTGGGTAGAAGACTCGAGGTAGGTTCCTCCATCTTTTGTCATTATTATAAACTACTTGATTAGGGCTAAGATGTCCATCATTTACTACGTGATAGAACTCAGAACTCTTATTTGCATTACAAAGAAATATTTATGTTCTTATGTCACTGCAGAAGAGAGATGATTTAGAATATACTCGTGTTGGTAAAAAAGAATTACTGCTCTCTAAATACTGACACTATAGACAAAATCTGCAGGGTCTTATACAAGACGAAGGTGAAAGAGAGAAACAAGACAGTTCTCTCTGGTTATGTTGGCCTCCATCCTCCCACTGCATCGTTGTAATTTTTCTGCATGGATAAACTGCAATAACGATGAAGCACGCCCAGAGTTGAACTGCATGCCACCTTTAAATGTACAAGTTTTAGTGTTTGCTTTCCTGACTTACCTTTTATTGAATAACCCTGTTTGAGGACACAGTAATTAAGTTACACTTGCACCGACACTTTGAATTTACTGTAGTACTTGGAATCTTCGATGCCGTATGTGTTGGGATCCTAGTCCCACATTGATTAGATGGGGTTTAATTTGTAATTTATAAGTCAATGGGTTCCCTCATCTAGTCAACCGGTTTTCGAGTTGAGTTCTACCCATGGGTTTATGACGAGTTTAGGGTCGGTACGCTAATATTTGGTATCAGAGCCAACCACCACGACCCATACCCGCTCCACGGAAGGGGTGTCCTATAGGCTAGATTAAAGTGTTGGGGCACCTATATATGGGCGTAGTTATCACCCGCATTGAATACTGATAGGGGAGTGAAACCGCCATAAGAGAAAGGGCTACCTTCGGTCAGTGTCGATAGAGTGGGCCAGCGAGGACGTTGGGTCTGGAAGCGTGGTGGGATGTTGGGATCCTAGTCCCACATTGGTTAGATGGGGCTTAATTGGTAGTTTATAAGTCAATGGGTTCCTTCATCTAGTCCACCGGTTTTCAAGTTGAGTTCTACCCATGGGCTTATGACGAGTTTAGGGTCGGTACCGTATGACATTCGCCAAGCATCTTTTAAAAATCTAGAAATTACTGGTTAATCCATCATAGAGAAACCGTTTACTGTGTAGTCCACCCACCAATTAGTTTTACTCGCTCGTCCAAAAACATGTTTTTGGACGAAGAAATTTATCCCCAGGTCCAGAGAACGTGCGAGCCACTTAAGGTGTATTTTGTAAATTCCCAAAACGCCCAAAACTCCTCTTTTCTATTAATTTCTGGATCTAAGATTTGGCGGAGATTTTTATTCCTTTCTCTCGAATGAATCTCAGTGATGGAGTAGAAGAGGAGAAGCAAGTGATAGTGAAGAAGAAGAAGGTTCGATAATGAATCGGGCGAAAAAGGTATAGATTCATCAATTTTGGGTTTTTTCTGAACTTTTTGGTCTTCCTATTAATCTGGAATTCAATATTAAATGTTAGAAGAAGAAGGTTATTTATTCAAACAATACGATTTAGTTGATTAAAGTGACGATTATTGTGCTTTCTGATTCTGGATTTCAACTTTTTGTTAATTTTGCCTATTTTAGGTTTTAATTTCTTAATGTTTTTTAGTTTCATTTCTTAGTTACTAAAAAAATTCTGATTTTTACAATCGGTGATGAATGTAAATATGTTGGTGAGGATATAATGCTTGCTTATAAGATTAATTATCACTTTTAGAAAAAATGTACCAGGGTTGAGAAAAAATGTACCACGTTTATGCTAGTCATTCGTTTAATTCATGTTTGATAATGGAAGGAAGTGAGCTAATGGTTAACAGCTTGGGAGGGTTATGCAAGACTTAGTATGCAAGGTTTCCCACCATCCATTGAAGGTGTATCAGTATATATTTTGTTTGTACTGTTTTAATTTATGTTTTTTTTTGCATGCACAAATGATTTATCATCATTTATTAGGTTTTCGATCCTTATTTTCTCCGTACATGTGTTTATGTACTACAATATACTGTTTGGGTTTTGAAATCAGCTTCCGTAACGGTACGTGCCTGGTCATCCCGTCATGATCCAAGGATAATTGTATTTGATAGAGTATATATTTTGTTATGTCAATTGAGTACACATATTGTTTTTATCAGTACATGTGTATATGTATTGTGATTTCATAGTGTTTTTGTGTGATAAAAATAATGGATTTGATGAAAAATGAGACAAAATTTGGTTTCACATTGATTGTGGATGTATTCTCTCTGTAACCGCTAATTTCCAATGTTTTCTCTATCATGGTTGAGAAAAAATATATCTCGTTTATGCTAGTCATTCGTTCAATTCATGTTTGATAATGGAAGGAAGTGAGCCAATGGTTAACAACTTGGAAGGGTTATGCAAGGTTTAGTATGCAAGGTTTCCCACCATCCCCTTGAAGGTGAATCAGTACATATTTGTTTTGTACTATTTTAATCTATGTTTTTTGCATCCTCAAATGATTTATCAATATCTATTAGGTTTTCGATGCTTATTTTGTTCGGTACATGTGTATATGTACTGCAATATACTATAGATATCTTAGGTACTTATCATTATGTACTGTAATGAAAGTTTGTACTTACATTTACCTTCTTCTTATGGTTAAGTGAGATATGGCATTATGTACTGGGGTTTCACTCAGTACAAAATAATATGTACTAGCTCTAACATGTAGACTTGTGCTAGAGCTTGCAATTTTTTGTATAAATATGTACAACAAAGAAACAACAGTTGGCAGGAGAAGTACTGGGGTTAAGTCTTGAATTTTTGTATTTCTTTTTCCGTATTTGGTAGTTGGCAGTTTTGCGGCAAGAATCAGATAAAATGAAGTAAGGTTATGGTGGAGACTGAGAAAAAGCTCAAATTCAACAAAGAAATGGCCGTCGGAGATCTAGAAGACAAGTCACTGAGGTTACCAGACTTGCAAGCATCAAGGATGAAAGAGAGACTGGAAGAATTATATCATCAACTTGATTAATTTGACACTCAGTACATATTGATATACATTATGATTTCGCTCAGTACATTTGCACATGTATTGGGTTTTCACCAAGATTATATAAATATGTACTAAAGTTTGTTGAGTTATAGGCAGATATGTATTGCTAGTATTTCTGGCAGGATTTTCTTTGCGCCAGGTTTTACAGTATAGGCAGATATGTATTGTTAGTATTTAAGGCTTCATACTCTTTTTCTTGGTCTATTCTGCTTAGTTGATACTACTAGTATATAGCAGTATTATAACCAGCGTTGCTTTTTCTTGGTCTATTATGCTTAGTTGATACCACTAGTATGTAGCAATACTATAACAAGCGTTGCGACATATTTAGTTTTATTGCTGCAGGTCATTTTTATAATAAAAATTTATGAGTTTAAGTTTCAGTTTTCTTATATGCGCCAGATTTTACAATACATGCAGATATGTACTATCAGTACATATCAATATGTACTGTCAGTTCTGATCATAAAGCATTTCATAATGTACAAAACTAATATTCATATTGTCAGGATGTCGAATCACAACAGTACTGTACGAGAGACAACATTATCTATCATAGAATCATAACTCTACATACAATATTAACCGTCAGTTTCCACTCCCATACTGCTACGAGACAATTTATCAGTCCATACCCAACCACAATTCCCTTACAAACACTATGTACATGCTAACATCTCCATATCCACCAGCGTCATTGCATACAAAGTTAAAACCATCACCAGACCAATCACATATCTAGATCCTCATTCGGTCATCTCCCACCACAATATCAACCAACGCGTCCCAATTCACATCCTCTTGCACTATATCCACGATCACGAACGAAACTAGTTTCGCGGGTGCTTCGATAATCTTTTTTATATTCTTCATATTACCTGAATAATCAACAAGGTTATTTTTGTATGCACAAATAGATATATGTTGTAAGATAAAGAGCACATATCACGTTTTACTGTTGGATAGTAACAATTTGTACTGCCAAAAACAAATTGTTGGTATTTAAGGATCAGAAACCTAGTACATATCAATATGTACTGTAGGATCATATTCAAGCATAAACTAGGGCTAAAGGGTCTATGCGATACATAATTATATGTACTGCATCAACGAATCACTTTTGGATATGTACATATTGATATATAATGATGCTTATGGGGAGCATAAAAGAGATTTTAGTACAACAAAACATATTGATATTCACTGATGCTTACAGAGAACTAAAAAAGGTTTTACATAGTACAATAGAACGTATTGACAAATGCATACACAAAACAACAAGAAAAACAACACATATTCATATGTACAAACACAGTACAACAATACATATTGATATGTATTGATGCTTATAGACAGCATAAAGAGGGTTTCACATAATACAACAACACATATTCATATGTACAAAGTAACACATTACAACAATACATATTGATATGTATTTATGCTTATAGAGCATAAAGAGGGTTTTACATAATACAACAATATATATTCATATGTACTGCATCGTACACACAAAAGTAATCCAAGTATTCAACATTACATATTAATAAGTACTACCAATATGTAATATGTACTATTAGATCATGCACATTACACTAATCTAACTATCCAAAAGTACATCTTTGATAGTAGTGTTCCTTTTAGAAGCGAAATTAGAAGTGAATTTTAGATTTGTACCTTTTTTTGGTAAAATTGCTTTCTTCCATTTTGTTGATGAATGAGTAACAATGTTTTCTCTGTATTTGTTTTTGATGGTGGAGGAGTAACAATGTTTCTCTTCCTTTTTGTTGTTGGTGAAGGAGTAACAAGAAAACGAATAACAAAATCAGATCCAAAACAAATTTCCATAAAGAAAAACTAGGGAAATCTTGTTTGATTTCATCGAATCTAGGGTTTTCCCGTTGATTTTCTTCTGCTTTGATGATGATTGATTTGGGTTTTGTGATCTAGATTTTCAGATAAAACTCAAAATTGTGCCATAGATTTTCAGTTTTTAGTAAAATAAAGAAGATGAAATCAAAATCGGGAAAAATAAAGAAGCTGGAACTCAAAATCGTACCATAGATTTTCAGATTTGAGTGAAAACAAAAGAAGATGAAATTGATTTCTGCCGCCGGACTGTAGAAGATGAAAGTAAAGAAGATGATTAAAGTTTTACACTGACTGTTCTCATGAGTAGCTTTGTAATTTTACGCTTTTTGAAACTTTGTTGGACCAGCCAACAAATGTTTTATCCCACTGGACTACACATTAACCCGAATCGGATATTGTGGACTAAACAACAAATCTCTCTTTAAAAATACTGTATACCATCCGGGCTGTTGACCAACTAAAAAATGAAGTTTACAAGCCCGCTCGCTTGACATTCCCCACACTGATCTCTCTCCCTCTCTCTTCGGTTTTAGAAGCTCACAGAGATGGCGATCAGCAACGAAAAAGAAGAAGTTATTAGTTGCAGCAAGGTGGGTGTTATTGTTGAAGCTAAAGAGGCGCAGATTAGTACTGGTCCTTCCGAGGGAGAAGCCGCCGATAAGATTATCTCTGATACTGTTCTTTCTTTGCCTTCTCATGCTATCCTCGACTTGTTATCTATTGGGGTTTGTCTCTTTCCTTCCTACTCATTTCTTTTTTAGGGTTTCTGAATTGAAAAATATTTTGTAATGGAAGCCATGATTGAATTAGGGTTTAAGGTTTTAATAATTTTTGGTATTATTTGCTGTGTAGGTTTGTACTAGATGTATCTTTCGATTGTTTGGAGTTCGTGGACAAATTTATTGGTCTTCATTGTTATCACCAACAATCTTTGCTCCACTCATTCAGAAATCTAATGGTTCTGATGATGAACATTCTAAGGGACTGGAATCTGAATTTTGTAGTATTTGTTTAGGGATTTTGCAATTTGGTTTTAGTAAGGAGAAGCAAAATTTGGTGAAAAGTGAGCTTATTAATAATGTTAGTGAAGAGATTGCGAAATTTATCAAGCAAGAGGGACATGAGATTGATAGCTTTTCACTTGAAGTATCTATTCCACCGATTATCTTGGCAAATGAGCGTTCCGTTTGGTAAGGTTTCTTATTCCCTCGAAACCATATTTTGTTCAAATTTTTGATGCCTTTTCTGTTCTAGACATTGGATTCTTCTATTTACAAAATTTACCTGCTTTGTGTTGCTTAGTTATTGAAAATTTGTGGCTAAAATAACTTGTCCTGTACCTTTCTAGGTTGTATTTGAAAAAGAAGTATGGATCTGAACGTTGGTTTGAAGAAAAGTTTCATGCTGAGCATGTTACTGTGAAAGATGCCTTCAAATTGGCAATAACAAGTTCGCTTGAAACCCTGTTGGTATGAAAATTTTCATTTCTTTGGTTTCTTTTCCTACATGATCACTAGAGTCGATTATAAGGGCTAGAGAAGAGAGGTGTGGAAACTTTAAGAATTCCGTTTCTCGTAATTTGCTTGATCAAAACAATACACGTGAATCTTCTCTAATTGTCCTAAAATTTGAAGTTATGCAGACTGCTAAATCTGAGATCAGCTCCTCTTCCCGTATTCGTCTAAATCACACACACAGTAAAGCATCCCTGAATCTTGAGAGTTTCGTAGAGAGGGATCAAAACTGCAAGAGAAGGAAAACAGGCATGTTATCTATCATGAATTTAACTGTCAGTGCATACCTCCAAGTGTTATTTGTGATGCATATTCTATTTCTTCTGTTTTTATTGTGAAAAGAGGAGAATCTATTTGGATGAGAGAGAAAAAAATCCATTAGGTCTATGGTTAGATCACCCTTGATACTGATTCCTGAAGTTTGTGCTAAACTGTTCTGTGGAGCCTTTTTCTTGCTAGGGTTATTTCTTTATCTCAATGTGCTATGTCCTTGAAAAAACATGTTGTTAGGGCTCAAGACCTTTCGTGTTTTATTTCTTGTGGTTACTATCAATTTATCTGTATCATTAGTTTAGTTATGTTCATTTTTATATATTATTGGATGCACAGAGGAGAGTGTAGAAAATGCTGATGGGGCAAATGTGAAACGTGGCGCTGAGTGTTCTGAACAATCAAATGGCAAAACAGATGCTGCAATTCAGAGATCTCTTAGTCGTTTGCAAGATCATGCATTCTGTGAGCGATTTAAGTCCCCACCCGAGAAGGTGATTGTTATTTTGCAGACGCTGTCTATTATGTATGATTGGGATCAAAAAATATTTTTCTTCTATTTCAATAATTACTGAAGTTCGCATGGATGGTAATATTTGAATTTGACTGTACAAATAACAGCTGGTTTTGTTTTTGGAAACTGTCGTCCAGATTTAATCTTTTGCTCTCCCGTATAACTGGAACCTCCTGTCCTATCCATCTAAGTTGTTCTTTTGTAGGTGAACGAACCATGCAAATTGGAGATTATTTGCAATAGAGCACCTATTTATATTGGTGGACGGTACTTAAAGGTATGCTGGTGTAGCTTTACCAATGTACTCAAATTTCTTGAACAACTACTCCTATTATGTGAGTGAATATACTAAGACCACTACTTGTATAGCACCACAAGTGATAATCTCATGGTTACAGTGAGACCACATCTTGTAAGGACCACAAAAACACTTATGCGTTTTTGTCAGATCTTGTATTTTAACTTCAGATGTGTAAGTATAACTATGTACCAGGTGCGGCATGTAATTAATACATCTCATTATTCTATGTACTGTAGTACTCGAGAAATGTGAGTCAGTCACGTTGGCTAATTGATGATGAAAGAAAGGGAGAAGCATCTGTTGAGGTGTGTTTCATTCTATCTTTTGTGGCTCTTATTATTTAAAGCAAACATATTATTTGGTTATGACGACTTGAAAATCTATTGTTGGTTATGTAGGAGATTATTGGGAGCAACATTCTTCCTGTATGTCGAGGCGACAACTACAAGTTTCATGCAGCTGGTAGAGAAGATATTGATGTACTACGAAAGCTGTTCTCGTTACTGCTTACATTGCTTGTATGAGGCATTTCTTATTAATGTTGTCTCTGCCAGGTTCGTATGCTAGGTTCTGGTCGGCCTTTCCTTGTTGAAATACAAAATGCACGTCATGTCCCCTCAGAAGTGTCTATTGGAGAAATGGAAGAAAAGATAAACAACCTAAGAGAAAAATTGGTGAGTACATCGTTGTTTTATTAGATTGAATGGCGGTACGCCTTTGGAGGTTCTGTTGCTCTTACTGTCTCCTTTTGAACTACCAGTAATGAATTACTTTTTATTGATTTAGGTTAGAGTGAGAAATCTTCAGGTTTTGGGGAGCGAAGGGTGGACCTTGATGCGTGAAGGAGAGACAGAGAAACAGGTTATCTTTGTGCTCTATCATCATCTATTGCTATTAATACTTATGGTTGTTTTAGCAAAACTCTATTTCGTTTTAACGAAACTAAATTATTTTTAGTCTTTAGCTTTACAGTCCCTTTTTTATTTTTTTATTTATGCAGAAGCAATATGCAGCACTAGTGTGGATTTCTCGTCCGCTGGAAGATGAGGACCTTCAGACGATAGCTTCACTTATGGACATGGTAAACATCGATGCAAACTTACTCACATGTAAATGTAATGTTGTGAAGAAAAAAACTGTCAATATGTGCTTTGTTCTCCCCTAATGATCAGACACTATTCCTCCCTTTACCTTTCCCGAAGTGTTGCTTTGAATTGTTCTTATATAGCTTCGTAGTCTATGTAAAATCATCTTCTATAATACTAGTGTGTCTCGCCAATTTCAAGCACAAACGTAGCCTCTTCTTTCTGAAAGATTTGTTTCTATTGTTGTTTATAGAGTATTCTGCAGAAAACCCCAGTCAGGGTGCTTCATCGTCGAAGTCCATTGGATCGTGAAAAGATTATCCACTGGTATGAGCCACCACTCCTGGCATATTATTCGTTGTGTCTCTAAAGTTGTTTGCCTATTCTTAAAAAAAATTGTTTGTCATATCAGGATGAAGATTGAGCGAATGGTCGGAAGTCAGCAGTATTTTCTATTGCATCTATGTACTGAGGTGCCTAGTTGCCTTCATTTTTATATGTTTACATTGCAACGATAAAATGTATCATTTGACCTCTAATGGCGTGTCTTCCTAGTGCAGGCAGGAACATATATCAAAGAATTCGTGCATGGTGATCTGGGGCGTACTTATCCAAAGTAATTAATTTTTTTTTTGCTTTCTTAATTTATATTCGAGCAAGTAATCATATGCTAATGAACTTTTCTCTTTGTTTGTGTTGCTACAACAGTCTTGGTTCAATATTGAAATGCAGAGCTGAGATACTGCAGCTTGATGTTACAGATGTGAAGATGGACTGTTTTAACTGAAGGTGGCCATCCCTCGTTAGCTTTAGCTTACTTTCAATTCTAAGAGATGCCATGGTAGATTTGGTATTTAATTTTTGTTAGAATTAATACAAGCTTATCCAAATCATTTGTCAGCTTAAATGTATCACTTGCTTCATTGACAATAATATCTATACGTGCTCAACTTTGCGAAGATTTTTGTAAAGTCTTTCATTTGCCTTCCGTGTTCCATTTCTAGATTAAAAGGGTTCCTGCCGAAAAGAAGGTACATTCATATGTATGATTTTGTTTCTGCATATTGTATCATATCATTACATTACATTTCAGGGTAATAGAATGAATCATCTCTGTTTAACCGTGTCTAACAAAAATGGGAATGAATAAAAGAATTAATTTGCTTATGGCAGTCTTTGTTCCCTCTGTATCTATGAAAGATTTGTGGTGGCACATTCTGCGGCATACCCTGTGGAAATCGTTTTGTGTCAGTGCAGTAGTTATAAATCATGTAATTCTTCTGAATCGATTTCATGTTTTCATGAGCTGTTGAATCTAATTCTTGTGAGAACCAAGCATTGTTGCTGGATAGTGAAGGTTGTGAACCACAAGGAGAGGAGCTTGATGAAGATGAAATACATGCATCAGCATTGAAATTACGGTAGGAGGCGGTGAACGGTGCATGGGACCAGTCAGTCTTGACGAGGCCGCCTCTTGTTGCCCAATCATCCGCATTCCATAAACTGGAGTAGATCCTCATAGGGTGGTTCATTGGGAAAGGAACACCAATTGATTCAGAGTTTTTGAATTCTCTAATTGGAGTATCATCCACTGAGAAGCTGAGGAAAAGAGGAGTTCAATGAGGTTCAACATGCAGCACACATTTCAGTAATATGTACATAATTTGAGCTAAATTAGATGAGCTGTAACAAACTTACATAATTCTCTGGGGATTCCAGAGGATGGAGTATGTGTGGAAGTCGGCGGTGGGATCAAACCAGAGATGGAATTGTTGCTCTTTGTTCCCTTTCCCTTGACTGAACACATTGGTGTGTAGAGTGTAAGGATCCCCACTCAGATTTCCCAAGATCTCAGAAATCGATTTCATCATGTGTTGGTCCTTGTGAAGATAACTGCATAATAAAGCATCTAAAACAATAAGCAAAAATAGGAATACGATGGTGATATCTAAAAGGTTGTAACGCATTGCAGTAGGCTTACATAGTAGGCAGTGACAGTACCAGCTGAGTTACCAGGTACAAGCTTGAGCTGCATGTCAATCTTGCCAAATAAATATTCATTCTTGGATTGAAAACCAGAACCAGAAGCTTTATCAAGAGAAAGTGTAAGTAGCTGACCATCATCAAGTATCTTACCACGACCATCACCCCATGTGATATCGATATCTTGATTAAAAGTAGCAGCAGCAGTTGTTAGCTCGAAGATACTGGCCATTAGAGAAACCAGAGATAGAAATAAAACAATAGTAGTAGAAGAAGCCATTGATGAACTGAAAGTCTGGTTTGCTTAAAACGTTTCGAATTTGATATGTTTGTAATGGTTGCGGCATCATGGTTATATAGTAGTGTGTTAGAGGAGTGCAGTTCAGACACTCTAAGATCAAGAGCAGGAAATTTCAGGGTTCGGTGTTCCTAACCTTTTGATTTTAGTCGAGCTGAAGCTGTTCACAGTTGGCAAAAGTGAAACGCGGCATTGTTGTTGAGAGTCTTGAGACAAGTGCCTCAAATTCAAAAGTGTTTGTTGACCCACTGAAAAGGCAACGGCCATCGAGTGAGTCACTTGACTCATGAGTTATGACTCGGTACCGGTTTACCAAAGTATGATTTTTGGTCCACTGAAAAGAAGAACATCTCAAACAGTCAAACATCCCACTGAGTGAGGAGAGAGTGAAAGGAAATGGTATTTCTGTTCAGGCAACGGCCGAGTTCTGATCAGCAGAAAGCTTGCATTGAAAAGTAAACCCTAAATCTTATTCTTGAACTGGAAAGTATGCTCTAATTTTTCTTCTTCTATTTTTTTTTTTGTTGGGATGATTTTTATGAATTTTTACTGAATCCAGGTCAGGAGGGAAATTCAACTATGACTCTAAATATAGAGGAGCTTCTGCAAAATCATTGTCATCTCTTCGAAATGATATAGAGCTTTCAAACGAGGGTTTCTTCCTCAACCACTCTCGTACTTTAGTTGGTTCTGGTCTCAACACCTATGAAAGGGGCAAAAATGCTCTCCTAACATGGAGGTCTGTAATTATCTTTTATTTTTGTGTGATCACAATGAGAACTGAAAACCTCTGATTTTGTCCATATTCAACTACATTTTGTTTGGGTATTTAATTGCAGACATTTTGCATTGAATTGGGCAACTGTTGATCCTAGTACACCAATTGAGATAGGGTCAAAATTCTGTGTTTGTGCCAAAGAAATTCTCCCATGGATAGCAATGCCGCTACAAGTGGCTTATGTTACCGATATCAAGAATCCTAACAAGGAGAAGCTCAAGGCATCTTTTGGGTTCGGGAGTGGAACCCTTCAAGGTCACTTGTTGGTTAGTCTTCTTTTACTCATAGTTTGTGAAGGCATATGACGGACTTGCTTAGAACTAAGACATTGGAGCTTTTACTTGTTAAGCTAACACCTGAATTGAGTATCCTTTTAATACCTTGGTTATAGTCCCGTACTAGACACTATAATCAGGGTTTTATTTGATATGTGATTTATTTGATTTGGGACACTCTTGCCCACATTTTACCCAACTATTCAGTTATGTTTTACTAAAGAAATTTATAACTCAGAAGTTTATCAGTTTCAGTATGAAGTTATCCAGTAGTAAGAATCCTGGTCTTAACTGTTTAGTGTGACGGTTTGATGTTGGTATCTATAGGTTGGATATGTGGAACCGAATACCGTCCACTCAGTAGGCTAATTAGGATTTCCTATGTTGATTGATGCATGAGCCGATCCACTTGGTTGTTGTTTGTTGTTTGAGGCTTTGAGCACTATACCTGATACTGAATAGAATTGTTTCACCTAACATCTGTAGGTATTTGGTACTTGGAATTGATTGGATTTGGCAAATGCAATAGATGTTAAGAATTTAATGAACCTTCTTTGTCCCTTGCTCCGTGCACTCTACCCAATCTCATTATCTTTCACCACTATGTGAGGCTATTTGAAATGAACCCGCACTTTGTTTTGCATATGCTTTCTGTCTCTGTCTTTCTGAATAAGATGCTTAGATATATCCCGAAGTTTATCTTTGTTTTCAGCATGTTTTCTGCAATAAGGTTCATCTTTTTCACTCATCTTTTTCACTCATCTAACTCTTGTATTTGTGATTTGCTTGTTCAAATGCTGTAGTCAGGGGAAGAACGATTCTCGATCGAAATGGATGAGAACAACCAAGTGTGGTATGAAATCCTTTCTTTTTCAAAACCTGCTCACTTTCTGTCATTTATAACGTACCCTTATGTGCAGCTGAGACAAAAAGTATTTGCTCATCAGTCTGCCAATGCAGTCGTGAATTATGTAAATCAACAACCTAAAATGTAACTTGTGTTGAGGAAATCTTGTTGACATGTAGATGTTTTCTTTTGGGGGGCAGAGAATATAATGTAAACTCAAATTTGATAGGTGCATAATTTTTACTTCTTAGAATGGCACTTCATTTACTGCTGTATTTGTTTTGCTTGCAGATTGTACTTGTGTATAAACCCCCGCTTTCACCATGACGTGCCAATAAATAACCAATTGTCTTGCAGAATGTATCTATATGACCAAATTAATACCAACATTCTTTTTGCCTTCCAAATTTGTTGTCGATATCAGATTAAGGGTTCAGGCACATAGCCCACCTCGTGCTTCAGAATCTTGCACCATAAAAGCTCAGAAATGAACACAAAAAGCTGTAGATGTTTTGGTTCTGCTAGCATCAGTGAAATAATGTTCACAGCGGTCAGCGGCCCAGATGCTTCTGCAAAATATGCGAGCATTAATGTTGTAAGTGGTTGTTGGATGAATCAACTCAAGTTTCTTGATCAGAAAACTTCTCTCTTTTTGATGTTTAACATATGAAGATTGGATTTCAAAATAATTGAAAACATAGAAAGTCCCACCACAGTACATATGGCACGGATACTGGAACTTTGCCATTCCCCAAAACAAGCAAGTGGCAATAATTGTCCCACGGCTCCAAATTTGTGTTGAGACGTGAAAAAAATTACATGTTGGCACAAAATCAAAATTAAGGAAACTGTTGAGTACTGACGGAGGATGCAAGCAGCCGGACATCAGCCTATACTAAAAACAAGAAAAATAACGTTTCTGCAATTAAATACCACGATCAGAGGTAGACAAATTAGAATTGGCCTGATAACAGTGTAAATGAATTCTTGGGTTGCCAATTCTGCCAACCAAACGCGCAATTAGTGTTAATCTTGTCTGTTTATCGATAATTGATCAGCTTGTATTGTTGAACTAATCAAAATAATTGGGCAATAATCTCCCTAATTAATGCAGTACTCTGTCAATACAAGGAAAGTCATCTGCAATATCAAAACCTGTGCACGGCACATGGTCGTAGTGGGTAAAATAACCAAATACCAAGAACCTTAGACGTGCTTAGCACAGTTTATATGCTAACAAATTAAATTAGTGTTACTAGTAATATTAATAATAGAATTAACAAGTCAACTTACCCTACATTATTCGAAAATCTCCTATAAATACGAATTCTTTCATGAATATGAATACACACAGCAAGTAGCATTCTATCTTAGAAACAAAGAGCAGAAAATATCAATCAATATGGGCGCCCTGAGAACACCTCTAGTATGCAAATTCTTGCTGATCAGTCTCATCCTCGTTGGATTGTCATCAATTTCCATTGCCAACGCGAAGGTCTACGTAGTTGGTGGTACTAAGCAATGGGGGTTTTCTTCATACAGCAAATGGTCTACTAGCAGAAAATTCTTTGCAGGAGATATACTTGGTAACTAAAGATCTATCAACTCGTAACTCTCTATTTTGATTTTTTTCCTTAATCTTTTTGATCAGCTGGAGTAAATGCTAACTTTCGTTTCTGCACATGAATTTTAATGATGCAGTTTTTAAGTATCCTGTTGGAACACACAACACCGTCCGCACAACTAAATTTGGATATAGAAGTTGCAAGGCCACTAAAAGGGAATCGGCAAAGGCATTGTGGACAGGAAATGATAAGTTTAAACTGACAAAAGGAAATAATTACTTCATCTGTGGCATAACAGGACACTGCTCTGCAGGCATGAAGATCAACGTTTTTGCCAGGTAGAAACAGTTTGCACGATGCTCAGCAACTAAAGCAAATAAGCTCATTCTCAATGGCTTATTACAAAAACACAATGTGCCCGTTTTTCTCTACTCGTTGGTGAGTATGTTTTCATGTTTTATGTCTTTGTTTGTATTTGTATTTGCCTTAAAAAGAACTATGTACCAGCATTGTAATCCGGATATCATCTTTCCCTTTTGAGAGGAATAAACTTGATATCTTAATGATTGAATGAATTTCCTCTTTCATATAACAACTCCAATTCTGTATGGCTACTCCGTAAAAGACAAGGAAAATAACGTCTCTGCAACGCAATGGACTAGAATTGAAAATTGATCTTCATGAATCACGATCCAAGGTTGTTAGAAAACCACGAAACACAACCACACCAATGCCAAATAACATATCTAGATTACTGGACAGGCAACACTTCATTCTTTTATTCCATTAGAAGAAACACCCAAGCACCAAGTATTTATGCAAAACATTTCATTTTACTTCTCTTCACTCATTCTAACTTCTTTCTCTCGGACTTAAATTATGGATTAACTGTAAAATATAAAGTCCCAATTCTTAGAGAGCGAGAACCCAAATAACTTTAACAGTGTTGTGTCCCTTGTGAAGACAAGGAATAGAGGGATAATGCTGGCCTGTGTCCAGTGCGATCACTCAGCAACCTGCAAGCACAACACACCAGACAACTCAGATTGGAAATAATGCTCCTCATTTCATAATCACTATTCTCATATTGTGACTGCCTAACATGCACTTGGTATTCGTCTTCCCTTGTATCTTGAGTTCGACCCCAATGAATATATTTATGTAATGCTCATGAATTGGAGAAATATACAAGGAAGACAATCAATTCTATGTTTCAGGCAATATATCTACTTCTAGTCTATGTTTCTCATAGATTGCAAACTCAGTGACTAACTCGCAGAAGCAATGAAGACATCAGAAACAATTCTCAGATCATTTACCTGGTTAAGAGGATTGTCTGGAGACTTCTTCCATGCCTTCCATATCAAGTCTTTGTACTGAGTGTGAGTGAGACCTGGTTTCTCTGCCTTCAGTAGGGGAAGTTCTGCTTCTTCGAAAGCCTATTCAAAATTACACACATCAGATTTACAAATGCAAAAATGTGTAGTGCTTAATTTACTAGATTCGTGTACATAGATTAATAGGGTGACATACACCTGTACTTAGAGAAAACAAAAGTGTCACAAGAAATTGATGTAGCATGTTACTAAAGAAACCAAGCTTAGGCTCCCAATGGTATCAGGAAAAAAAGTAGTAGATACTGTGACTAACGGAAAATTCCTTAATTTATTAGAAAGATAACAGCTGCGGCAACAGGCAGTATTTGCAGTATTTTTTTTAACTGTAAGGGCAAAAGGGAGGCAGAATTTTAACATTTTCACACATCCCCTCCTTTAGCCAATCTATTAGCGTGTCACATTGCTCAATTTTAGGATAGTAACATTTTCGAATGACTACCCTGAAGGATTTTATGTACCCACACTTCTCAAGTACTTGGGAAAACTTACTCAAAACTTCGCTCTCCCAAACAGAAAGTTCTGGGAATATGGATTTTAAAAATAGGATAAATTACTGGACGTTGAAGGAATCCTAAAGCAAACACACACACAAAAAAGACTCAACCGATGAACCTACAAAAGCGACCAAACATAGAGCATGGTGGGTCACTTGTAAAGGATCTCTAGACCAGCTTTTATTCTTCCAAAAGGCAATTGGTTACTATCCTAGGAAATCTCTTCAAAGCAACTCGACTAAAGTAAGTGAAGAAAGATTCGAAAAGCTCTAAGAAACTTGAGTAACAATATCCAACTCCTAGACTGTTTGATGAGGATTGGTTGGTCAATCAGTCTATACTTCCCTATACATCACTTGCAAAAAACTGAATGACCGGTGTACTACTTAGGAACCTTCATCCTATAATTATAATCCTTCTATGCGGTCATCCAAATAGTTTCTACCAGCCAGTTCTGAACCTACCACCAAATGCATTTCACTCTATTGTCTCCTGAGGGGTGGGGGAAGAACGTGGGCTCTTCATGGCTCATATCAAGTTGAAGAATTTCCAGTACTTTAAAAACAAGGGTACCCCTAACACAGTTTCAATCTTCTGAAAACACTACTTTTTCTTGTACCAGATACAGATTGGTGATGGGGTCTAGTGATGGAATTCAAGCATCACATTTTTATTTCTGAAAATTTCCATTGTAAAAATGGGATGTGGAACAATCTTTGTTGTGAATCTAGTTTGCATAAAGCCTCTAGCATATAAAGCCTCTAACATATATGGCAAAAGAGTATTTTCCAGGAAAAATTGAACCTGCCCTAAGATAATTAGAACAACATTTTCATCAATTGGTGAATACTAAAGGCTAATGGTATCAAGGCATCAAATTTTTTTACAATCAACATGATAAAATTTAAAATTTCCCCAAAAGGGCAACACAAATTCGTCTTAAGAAACTAATTTTGAATAAAAATACCTTGAAGGTAGCTTTAAGCCGTTTCTCAGGATGACGATCAGCAGGAAGATTATCGGCAACAGTCATTCTAGCAAGAGCATCTTCAACAGAACGAGCTTCAATAACCGAATCATCTCGATTCGTATTAGAAACCAAAATCATCTTTTCATATTCTTCTTCATCAGCCATACGATTTTGTTTCTTCTTATTCTCTTCATTCTTCTTTGCGATCTGAATTTGTTCTTCTTCACGACGCCTCTGCAATTCAGCTTCAGTTACTTTTGGTACAGGTATTGAAACTCTATTAGCTTTTTTGTCTGGTTTTTTCGCAGCCTTTTCTAATTCTTTTTCTTCTAACTCTGCTAATCTCTTGATTTCAGCTTTTCTTACAGCAGCTTCAGCCTTTTTCTCTGCTTCTTCTTCTCTTTTCTTTGCTGCTTTAGGTTTTGATCCTTCTGCTTCTTTCCAATATTTTTCTTCTTTCTCGCGAGTTTCTTTTTCTTTCTTTTCTGATTCAGTTTGGGCTTTTTTTGCCCTAGCTGCTTCAGCTTTGCTGTTCGTTCCCATCTTCTTCGGCATCTTTGCTGGTTTTTTTATTTAGGGTTCTTCTTCTCTTTTCCTCTTTCCCTGTCTAGAACGGCATCTCCAATACTTTTCTCAGATAATATAAAATCTAATCTAGAAAATTTACCTTGGTTCAACGTGTCAGATTTGTTGCTGATTTAGGAAATGACGTCATTTACTGATCAGATGGCGTGCTAAGTCGGTCAGTCAGTCCGAGGATAATCTAACTTCTGAACTTGTCTGGTACAGCTGTGCTACGAAAGGTGGGAATCTTACTAGATGAATGTCACGTGGCACATGATGGTAGGGCCACTACCATAATATAACCCAATTATACATTATTATTTAAAATTTACTGGAAATTGTTTCAACATCGAAGTAAAAATATTTCTAGTTTTTTCCATAAATTAAAATCAAATCTCATGGAATATAAGCAAAAAAATTTACTTTTTCATTTTCTTTCAACTCGTTTATTTTCAGAAATCATTCTCAAATTTAATTGCTAGGTTCTGACTTTTTTTTGTTATAAAAATCGAAAATTATTTCTTTAAGATGTATCCAAACACCTTAATATTCTGACGTTTTTTTTCTTTTCTTTATTTGCTTTCGAAATGCCTCGTATAATATTAGTGATTTTTTTTTGAAGCATGTATTTTATTAGGTTAAACTGAGATTACACGTGGATATGTTATGCCTACAGAGTCTGCTATTACAACATAACTTATAGGTGGGGGAGCTACATTGTCTCACACTATTGTTGTGAGTTTCCCTAGAGAGCAATCATCTGCCACTCGATTTGCCAGACCGTCCGCTGCTTGATTTCCTTTCCTATAGACGTGCATAATGCTTTATTGCTGAATTTGGGTAAACCTTTGCTTGATTTATGCAATCTGATTAGAAATATACCATGGGGAGCCGTTATCCGAGGTTAAAAAATCTCATTAAATTCTCCGAGTCCATTTCGAATTGAACTTTTGGTCACCTCTACTCCGTCGTCGTTTCAGAATCGATGAGCATGACCTAAGTTTCTGCTGCAAGTGCAATGGTGATGTTTAGTGGTTGTGCTATGGCTAAGGTTGTGTTGGCCTCTTCGTTTCGGCATATAATACCTACTCAAGCTATTCCGGGATGTCTGTTAGGATTTCAGAAACCCTATATGATAACCGCAATCGCACGGTGTCTAACTAGTAGACAGCGGTAAGTACGGGTCGTTCCCACGAGGAGCGGTGGAAATACTGTAATCAATATCTCTAATAATCAGAAATAATGTTTTTCTTTGAGATTTTTATAATTGAGAAATGTAAAATGGAATAATAAAATTAAACTAAAGTAATAAAAGAAATTCAATGAGAGAGTCGGTAACCAGGGTTTATAGTATCCACCCCAACTTTTATTCAATTACTGAAATGAAACATGATCCATGAATATTTGTCTATTGTTCGTTCTATCGACATCACCTATTATAAGTATTAGAGTCGCAAATATCGCTAGGACACCCTAAGCATGGTACATCAAAAGACTAAACCAAAGCATGCACCATCAAATTGCGTCAGCGATAAAATTACACGAAACTAAATATAAGTTCACAAATTTTATTTGGCTTTTCTAAGCATAACCCATCAAAAAAATTAACCAAGCATGAATCATCAAATAATAAGACAAACATATTTGTAAAACTATCGATTACGCACATAGGTTTTAAAACCGGTGAAGCAACAACTTGTATTTCGATTAATCAATAAATATTATTCAAGAATTAATCTAATCAAATCATAATAGTCTTTTGCTAAATATTATTCAAATGAAAACAACCTAATACTCTAAGTGGTTTCAACATAAACCCTAGTTACAAGGATTTAGCTAGATATGACTTTCTCAAAAGCCATAAACAAATCAAAGAGAATCACTAGCAAATCAAAATGGAAATGAAATCACAAGAATTGCAAATCCTTCTTTAAACTTCCGTAGCCGCGCCTCTCTTTTCTCTTCTCTGGTTTCGGCCTCTCGCAAGAGAGAGCTCCCAAAACCGGCCTCCCAAAACAGTCACCAGAAGCCCTCTTTTTCTTCTTCACAATACAGAAAATATATACCAAATAAAGACGTGTCGTCATTCTCTTAATTATCCTTAATTGAAACTTGCATGGTGGTCATCAATGTGATCTCCCCATATATATTCTTCTTCATTTTGCTTGCATGCATATTTGGTAGACTTAAAAAGAACCCCACGGGTGAGAAAGCAAAATCTTTTTAATTTATTTTTCTCCCTCCAATAAGATATTCACGTGGACCCATTTATTTGTTCCAATATTCCACTACCTAACAAGATTTCCTTAGCAGCTAATGCCTTTTCAACTTCCCAAAACTGGATGTGTAAATATGCGACGACACATGGCATAGTAACCCACTATAATGTTTTCTGCTTGCAATTTGCTGAAAATCACACGACTGTTCTTCTGAGCCCCACAAAACCATGATTCAGGGGAAAGCATGTGTACGTGCTTGACCTCCTTGTTTTCAATTAGACCATCCCACTTGTGTATCATCCCTTCTCTGTCTCGTTTTGGTGTCTCGGGTAACCTTGCTGGGTTCTTTTTTGTGGCAACCACTGTTTTAGTTTCACATTTCTCCATTTATTTTTGGATGATTGGATTTACTTCTACTTTCTACAAAAGAATTAAAATAGTATTATTAGCAACAATATCGAGTCCTAGCTAATATAAATATGGGTACAAAATGTAGCACATACGTGCTTATCAATGTCCCCTTGTTGTCCGTGTTAATTTTGATCCCATCTAATTGGAGTTTAATCCACCCCATGAAGATGGTTGATGTTGCTAGTGTTGTTTGAAATGGGTTTAAATATGGTTGCATCCCATGTAGTACTGGCGGTAGGTAGTTTTGAGTCCAGGTATGTTCTTGCTGGAGTTTGATGGGCATTTGCATTGTATCCGTCGGATTTAGTTGTTGCTAGCGATGAAATACTTAGTTCTTGGCTATCCATAAGGACCAAAAAATGAAGCAGAACACTGTGGTAACTAGGGCAGGATATTTTGTTTTGAGGAGTTGGGAGATAGTCGTATGATGGGGGTGGTGAGGTGGGTATGTTATAAGTGGTGTTTTGGTTGTTTGTGAAGTGATGTGGTAGGAGGTTCCAAGAACCTATGGTTGTTTGACAGTGAATCAGAATGTGATGTTTCATTACTAGATTTGCATTGAGAGCATTGGTTGGAGTTGGTGAGTTGGATGCGGTTGAGAATGTTGAGGGTTGACAGACCCTCATTAATTGCTTTCCACAAGAAAAGTTGTACTTTTGGGGGACACAAGAGTGTCCGGATGAAGTTAGTTGGGGGAGCGTTATGATGAGTTTTCCAAGAGTCGTTAATGTGAATCCAATTCATATATAAATGACAGAGATCTACTCAGATAGTTGCACAATATCCAGAATCAAACAAATCATATGAATATATTAAGAAGATGGATACAGAGACTAGTGTGAACGGTGTTTCCCATATCTTTCTGAAGGATACTGTCAGGATGAACCTATAAATCCTAATGGATTGAGATACTGGTCTGAACTCTAAACTCAGCTGACATATATAAAGGAACAGTGGTCGATAATCCTAATTCTAGATCAACTCGGTTGGTATATACAAGGGCACCAATGGTCGATATATTAATTGAACAATAATAAACTTTTCTAATTTTTTTCTTTCTTTATTATATTTTTCTTTCTTTTTTTATGGAAAAAATAATTATAAATTATTCTTCTTCGATTACAAAGGAGTGGGTCGGTAACCTCGCAACCAGCTGCGCACCAAAACCCTTTCTGAATGTCAAGTCCAACTCTGTGGAAAATATAATTTCTAATTTTATCGTAAAAATCATGGCTGGCTACGCAACACCTCAATCTCTTCTGAAAAATCACCATGTCCTCTCCAAGCTCACCAAGGGTGGAGAAAGCCAAAACACCCAACTCATACCCCTGAGCACTGCACTTATCCAAATACTTTTTACGCTTACGAGTGGCGGCATTAGAGATAGCAATCCCCGGTGTGAAAGCATGAACCCCGCCTCTTGTGAAAGGAGAAACCCCAGTAACATCAAAACATGTTTCCTGACCATTTTCTCAGTTATAAACAAGGATATCAGTAGGCCGCAAAGCAGAATCATCATCAGATAGAAGGCCCAAAGCAACTTCCTTCCTAGCAGGTACGCCGACTCTAAAACACACATCATCTAAGGTTTCTCGAACAAGATCGTGTCGGAACTTGAGTCCCACATCACTAACACAATGCAAAACATAGTCACCGAAAACATCCATCTCCCTATTGCAACTAGAACATGAAATACCTTCTTCAAAAAGTGGCATACCCAAACGGTAACATAAGACCGAAGCAAACTGGCGCGGTCTAATACATTGATTAAGCCTACTAATATGAATGACCATAAGAAAATCCTGAGCATGGTTGGTTTTGTTGCATTACCATAAGACTAAACCACGCTCTGACATAAAATACTTTTTAGGAATTTTTTTTCCACAGCGTCGAAGTAGAGGACTTCCCGGGGTTCTCATGAGATGGGTGGGGTTGGGTGGGTGGGGGAGGTGGGCAATGTCGACAATGCTAAATTAATGAAGAGAGCCACAAAATTACTATTTGTATGTTCTATAAAGCATGTTGGGATATTATTCAACCTGACTTCATTAAGGCTTTCAATACTGCTGGAAAAGAAAATATATCCCTAAGGGTCTTAATTCCAATTTTTTGGTCTTATTACCCAAATTTCAAGGATCCAAAAGGCCTAATCAGTTTAGACCCATTGTCTTGAGTAATTTTATCTATAAAGTTTTCACAAAAATAATATCAACAAGTATGGGATGTCTTATGAGTAAGTTGGTTTCTCCACAACAAGTTGCTTATATTAAAGGTAGAAATATCCATGAGAAGGTCATGTTGGCTTCTGAACTAGTAAATGAAATGAAAAAGAAGAGAAGGGGAGGTAATGTGGGTTTTAAACTTGATATTTCTCAGGCATATGATTCAGTAAGTTGGGATTTTCTGTTCAAAGTTCTCCATCAGTATGGTTTTTCTATAGCTTGCTGTGAATGGTTGAGAGTTCTTTTTGCATCTGCCAAAATTTATATTATGGTCAATGGAGGTCCAAATGGTTTCTTTTCAATGCACATAGGATTGAAGCAAGGAGATCCACTATCTCCCATTCTTTTTGTCTTGATGGAGGAGGTCTAAAGTAAAGGATTAACTAAACTGGTGGAAACAAGAAAGTTACAACCAATGGTAACCATAAATGGTATTTCTCCTACTCACCTCTTATTTGCTGATGATATCTTTATTTTCAGTAATGAATCAAAAAGAAGTTTAGAAAATCTACTAAAACTACTTGAAGACTATCAAAGATGCTCTGGTCAAATTATCAACAGGCTTAAAAGAAAATGTTTTGTTGATGGATGCACTTCAGTGAGAAGGACTCCAATCTCAAATCTAATGCTGATGGAACTAACTTTATTTCCTGACAAATATTTGGGGGTCATTTTACATCCAGGTAGAGTTAAATCTGTTACTGTTTGGCCAATAGTTGAAATGATACAAGATTACTTATCTGTATGGAAGGGAAGATTACTATCTTTTCATGATAGACTGGTGTTGATTAAATTTGTGCTTAGTAGTATCCCTATTTACAACATGGTTGTATACAAATACCCAAGTTCTGTAATTAAGGAGTGTGAGAAGATAATGAAAACTTCTTGTGGTCAGGTGATGGAGAGGTAAGAAAATATGAAACTCTGGCCTGGAATAAAGTGTGCGCTCCATTTCATAAAGGTGGTTTTGGTATTAGAAGACTAGATAATGTTAATAGAGCTTTACTGATGAAAATGATGTGGAAATTATTAAATTCTGAGGATGAATGGTCAATGTTCTTTGTAGTTAAATTCAAAGATAAAAATGGACAATGGATTTCTCACTGGAAATTATCCACTGTGTGGCCTGGTTTGAGGTGGATGTTAGATGGATTATAGGAAATAGAGAACACATTTCAGTATGGTTTGATACTTGGAATGGTGAAAGTCCTCTCATTGTTATAATTGGTTTCACTGACTTTGTCAAGAATAATTTGCATATGAAGGTGAAGGATCTCTTACACAATTGTAATTGCTAGATACCCACATAAATACAATACTCCATTTATTTTCCATTACATATTGTAAATGGTGAGAATGATGAAATTTTCTGGAGTGGTGACATGAAAGGGAAATTCACTACAACTACATCAATTAATAAGATGAGATCTAAAGAAGCAAATATTCACTGGCCTTCTCAAATCTAGAAGCCTTTTCTTCATCCAGGAATTGCAAGCAATGTTTGTAAAATTCAGCAAGGAGTCTTTGTAGATGATGATAAAATGGTACATAAAGGTTTTTCTATGGCCTCTAAATGTTGTGTTTTCAAGCAAGATCAAGATAGCATGTCACACCTTCTCTGGTCCTGCAGTTTCAATAGAAAGATCTAGCAATGGTTAGGTAATGTCTTTAACTTTCCTATTCCTTCTTCTTTTGAGACTAATCTAAAACTTGCAAAACAAAAAAAGTCTCATTGTAAAGGAAGTTTGGTTAACAGCAGCTTGTCCTACAATGAGGGAGCTTTGGTTTCTGAAAAACATAATTTTGTTTTAAAATGCACAGCCAAATGAGAATAATTTCAAAGAATTTTGAAATTCTCTGGTCCCGCAGTTTCTGAAAAACAGAATTTTGTTTGAAAATGCACAACTAAATGAGGATATAGAATGAACGGCACTAGATTGAGTCAAGACTACGATTCAAATATTCTTGCTTTTCTCAGTCTAGGTCGGAGAGGCATTAAGTTCACAACTATTAGAGAATGCTTTTGGTAAAATCCAAAAAGAGGTTATGTATTGTTTTGTTATGATGGAGCTGCAGCTGGGAATCCTGGTTTGGTAGGTTTTGGAGTAATTGCCAGAAACCATGAGTGTCAAGTTATTGGAACAGTCTCTGAGGGATTATGAATTGCCACCAATTATATTGCTGAATCTATGGCTGTAATCTGGGCTATTGAATGGACAGTCAAATTACCATGTGATAAAATCATCATTAGGTGAGACTCTAAATCTGTTTATAGAAGATTTTACAAAAGGAGAAGTGCCTTGGTGTTTTAAGTCAAGATGGCTAAATGCTAGAAAACTCTTATCTGAAATTCATTATGAACATTGTTACAGGGAAATTAACTTCTTTGCAGATGACTTAGCAAAGAAGGGTGCAAATCTGGTGTTTGGGTAGATTGTATATCATGCAGGAAGACCAGCTCATTTGATTCAAATTGAAATGCTTGATAGGAAATATTATGGATTTTGCTAAATGATTCAAATGTCTCTGTAACTTCATGTGATCGACTGCTTTAGTTTTCCTTTTGTTGTAAACATTTGAGCTCTTCTTATTAATAAAATTTGGTGACTCATCAAAAAAAAATAAAAAAAATTGATGTTTTTGTTTATATGAACTTGGGTATGGATTGGCAGCTAGGGACTCGGGATTAGGAAAGAGATTATGTTTGGAAATTCCTAAAAGATGAATAACGAGGCTCCTGCAACAGCTAACAGCCAACATGCATGGTAACTAAGACCATCACAACAACGACACAAGTACTCAAAATGAATAAAACTAGTGCTAGCTCCGAAACCGTGTTCTTGACTAAATTCCCATGACAGTTTAGAGTGCATATTTATACAGGGAAAGATGAAAAACCTCAAAAAGTGACCGATTTTCATTAATTTGAATCGAATGTTTATTTATTTTGTAATCTGTCATCTCCCACTGAGGTAAGAATTTGTAACATGGTATGAGTTGCCGAAGGACAGGCAGCAGGTCCATACACACAAAATGAAAGTCTGGTCATTCCGTCTTATAATTATTCAACCGACAATAACCCATAAGCCAGAATTTTCAAGGTGTAGCCGTTTGGTCGGCGGACTCACTAATCAGGACCAGTAAGACCGTACAAAAACCCCTAAAGAACTCGGATGAGAACAACAAAACAAATTAAAGGAAATAATTAAAAATTACATGATAAAATTTGAAGAGATAACTTCTATTGGAAAACAATAACAGTTGCAATCCATTAAAAAAAAAGGACAATGAAATCAAGGCTAAAAAAAAAGCAAGAAAATAAGGAATCTAGGCTTTCTGCGGTGGCCTTGGCCCTGTTTAGTTTCTGGAGGAAACTTCTTGGAATTCTTTATTCTTTTGAAACAAATAAAGACCGAGTTTAAACGAAGCATAAGCATCTAAACAAGCGTATTCAACCTGCTCGTTCTTTAGAGTATCCCTGTCCCATCTACTGAAGCTAATCCTTCTAAACTTGGGTTGAAGATGCAGATGTTGGCCTAGCACAATATTCACCAAAGAATTCAAATCGAGTTGATAAAGTCCTTGTGTACCAAGCTTACAATCAGCCAACCTTCCAAGATCTTGAGTTCTTGCAACATTCAACCCATAATCAACTAAAAGCTTGTGTGCAGCTTCATCGATCCCAGCTCTGACGAATATGATTCCGTCGTCGTTAAGAAAAGTGATAAGAGATTCAGGGACTTCATTATCAAAGAACTGATATATTAAACAACGATGTGCAAAACATAATTGCAACACGTCGACTTTGTTATGCCGTGCCCATTCGATGTCGAGACCCACAACTAGATTGCCGTTGTCGAGTTTATCGGCGTAATCGTTATATACATCTTCAATCCATTGATCGACAACAGATTCTGTGTGAGTTACTGTTGTGCGGATTGTATCATTGTAGTATCTAACCTTGAAGACGTGATGTGTTTCTCTTTTCTTATCAACAACTTGAATAGATATGATTAGTATAATGTTGATGATATTTACCATCAGCACTGCTGGTACTGGTAGTGCCGTTCTTGTTGCTGCTACTAGTGTTGCTCATGGCATTGCCATTCTTGGGCTTGTTGACTGCTCCGGCCATTGTGAAGAACACGAAAATTTATGGAGGAAGCCTAAAACAAAGTTGTATAGATCAAATAAGAAAAGGATATTCGACCTATGGGAGGGATGTGAATTGAACTACATGAATGGGGTACGTATTTATAGTGTTCTGAATACTTGGTTCCCACGTTTGTTGGCTCTAGTTAAAGAAACCCATGTACAAGGACACAAGTAATTTTAGGAAAATCGTGTTTTATACCCGTTAGGATAGGATTAGGAAATAGCTTTTTGGGTATGGAAAGACGGTTTGAAACAAACAGGGATACATGCCTTGGTTTGGAAAGATGAATGCAACAGCAACAAGGGTTTGAAGTGCTGCGGTCAAATTGGGAATCCTAAAAGTACAACGGTTTAGCATTTTAATGTTAAGATATTTGGCTTTTTAGCGGCTTATTCTTGGCTCCCTTTAGTTGGTCGAACCCACTCAGATACATATATTTGAATTTTGAAGAACAAACAACCCCCGTTTTCCGCCACTTTTTTTTTCCAACACAGGTGAATACCCAAAATTTTCATTAACATGAAAAACTTGCTTGCTTGGAGTATGATCATATGAGTAATCTGAAATATTGGAAGTACAAAATTTAAACAATTTGAAACTTGAAGAGTTGGATAGTCAAACAAGTACTAAATATACATAAATCTATAAAGAAATTGATGTTCTTCTAATAGTTTCAAAACTGCCGAAGGGCTAGAAATTTCTCTCCTGGGTAGGTAACAGTATAAATAGAAAAAGTTTGTAATTATGAAGATGGCCGCTTGTCGGTACTTGAATATACGATTTTAGTCGGAATGCTTTGATTCCCTGGAGAAACAGCAGTCAGTATTACAATACCACTAACTAAAGCTAATCCTAGTCCTAAACTATTGACCACTACCGACTCCAGAGAATGTTTCAGAACTTTGTTCTTTGCTTCTAAGAATGTGAGCTTTTCAAGTAGACCTGTCTCGGCCGTTGCAATGGCTAATGCATATATATAGAGCCCAAGGAACACATTCCCTGGTAACACCCTTATCCTTGTGGTGCGCTCCTCTCCTTGATGCCAAAAGCTAAATAACCCCATTAACCACTGCACATTACAAAAAACAGAAGAAAGAAAGATGATCAATCTGGCTCGTCACACATTTCTAAAGTTCAATATCAAGATTTTTATGAGCATTGACGTTCACAAATCCTATCCAAACTTTACATAGATGTGAGCTTCCCAGTTATGAAATTAGATCAGTTTTCACGCTTAATTCGATTTCGTTTCGTACAATCAATATGTCGTGATATACTCAGCTTACAAACCACCTACTGGGCATGAGGTATGATTCATCACATGCCACATGAATTTCTTTCATGTACTAGATAAATACTGCAACATCAGAAAACAGAGGCTATGACAATACATGTTCAGACACTGACAAGCATTTTCTACCTCAACCTCCCATATTACTACAACACATTCACTCTTGATCCCAGATGTAACAGCATCTTAAAGTACCTTATTCGAATGTTTTTTTAAGTTGCCGCTGCATGTGGAAGTGTAAATTCAACGATACTTCAGTCACGAGTTAGCAATTCTGTTTTTCATGATTCTACATCACTTATATATGCAACCTGGATATGCACACTGTATAACCACTGTGCAAGCTCTTTTCAATCATCAAATTATTCCTAACCCCAAATTACAATGGAAAACCCTGCAAGTAAAACCTCGCATATACCTAACACCATTAGGGAAAACAACTTATCTTAAGATCATCTTCACCAAAAATCAGTCCTTAATAAAGTTTATATGAATGGGCAAGTTTGAATATATTTTACCCAAAATGGCTTTTGGTTCATTTGTCTCCCCTTCATTTCATCCTCCAAATTCGGAGGAACCCACAAGAAACACCGTTAATAACTGATCTTCAGTGAATAAGATGATCTACAAAATAAGTTTACAGCTGCACCCTCTAGTGTGGGACACAAGAAAGACTCAGGTCTTAATGAAAACATCCGTCAAAAAGGATCTATAGAACACTAATCGACAGCGTACTATTACAACAGCAGCAAAATATTTTAGCAACGAACAAATGTGACATCTTGTAAATGTCGTGTGATATGGCATGCTAGGTTGAGTCTCCCCTCATTTTTGACTAGTAGACCTACTCCTGGAAGATCCAATGCCTAATTTTCTGTGGGACTGTTCGCCTCACTATGCAAATATTCATCTAAACCCCAAAACGCTACCGAAAGTCTTTGGACACATCATTCTACTGTCTAATAAGTGAGATCTTTCATTCTAAAACCTGAAGATAATTTATAGGTGGAATAATTTAAGCAACAGAAACATGTATGCATTGGACGTGCTATACGTGTGTACTGTTTTTAATTTCCCAGGAATATATTACTTCGGATATGAGTTTCATTGACTCCTCAATGTCTTATGAAAGAAAAGAACCTCCTTACTCCTACAGTAAAGAATAATTTGTATCATTATTCATGTAGTTCTCGGATTGGCCGTGTTACCGATCACCACACCAGCACGATATATAAAGGGGGATATCAATATTAGCGGGGGTGATATCATTTCATATAGGACTGTAAACAGATCCTGACCATCGGATCCCTCAAATGGCATCACCCCCGCTAATATTGGTATCCCCCTTTATAAATCATGACTAAAGGAACATAGGTATGTGTAGAGCTAAGCTGTAAGAAATATACAGTAATTACCTGATTAACCTGGAACTCAGTGTGATTAAATCCAGAAACCAATATTTCGCGGAATATTCGATTCAGGTGCCTCCAATATCAATAAATTTAGCAGTGAACAAATGCTGACATCTTGTAAATGGCGTATGACGTAGAATGCTAATATAACCCGGAAAAATAAGCCGAATCTGCATTTACCACTTTCCCTCTCATTTTTGCCTTGTAGATTCAATGCCTAATTTTCTATTGGAGTGTTCGCCTCACCAACCACCACAAAAAAAATTCATCTAAACCCCAAAATGATACCAAAAGTCTTTGGGAATACATTAATCTACTATCTGACAACTGGGATCTAGATGATAAGGAGAACAGTCTCACATGAAAAACAACCATTGGAACAAAATGAGAGAAGGGACAAAAGAAGAAGAGATAAGGACAATGAGAATATACTGATCAAACTAGAAAGTGTTGTTTGGTTCGGAAGCACCAACACAGCTAGTTGTAATTTGATATAGTATAACAGAAAAGAAAGAATTTGATAAACTATCCTCTCGCACACAGTTAGCATATGCTGTTACTGGGATGTTCTAAAGATTATTCTTAAATCAAATTTCACAAATAAAGGAAAATGATGCTCAAACAACAATAGCTAGTCCTATTTGTGGAATACGGGGCACCTTGTACCATCCAAGATATTTTTGATCTACTGAACTACAAGCTACATATATATGGAGGAGTGCATACGACAGCAACTCACGTTCCCAGCATAAAAAATAAACAACAAAAAAGCAGAAGAAAAATTTAACCTGTCAGCTTAAAATCGCATGAGTTACTGATTGTCAATTGAAAAGACATTACTTATCTCCAAAAAGATATGGTTGTGTCAAGGTTGAACCAACCAGTTTGAAATCCATAAACCAGCTTGACCAGAACCAGAATCAAGTACCTCATGAGTACAAAGTGAACCTCGACGTGAGTTCCTTCTTTTATGCCTTAATTTTCTAAATGGCTATGTTTTGTTAAAGAATGACCCACATAACCACATAAGTACGAGCGACCCCAAACAATGCAGTTGGTTTACACCCTTCAGTCTAGTTGTTTTCTACTCCATAACTTAAGTATCAAAAATCATACAGTTGTCTAGGATGTGCTATAGATACCAAACATAAATATGGAGACGAGCAGGAACCAACATTTTCTATAGTTAACACAAAAAGGTGGAAAAACAAAAAAGCATCCAGGCTACAGATTTTACAGTTAGTCCAGATTGAACTTCTCAAATGAAAATGTGTTAAACCTAGCTGCAGTTGTTGGTGCGCATGAAGTTAACCACATAACAATTAAAACACTACAACTTGTGTTCAGGCACTTCAGGCTAATCATATCATGACCAGACATTGTATGAGGTTCAAATTAAGTTTAGCAAACACATCCTACTGTAATCAACCAAACTTGCAAAGTTCGAGAAAAATTAGAAATGATACTGTGACAGCAAAGCAGATAATCCTTCGTTTGTAATTCACATCTACTTTTTCTGTCCCATTATCATTTCTGATTTTTCTTTTCATATTATGCTATCATTCAATTACGCCAAGGGAACCATAAAACTTGAAATGCAAGTGGGGATTGCGCCAGTAAAGCAACAACAGACACACTCTCATGTAAACATTTCATAATTAAGATACTAGATTCCCCAATATACTTCCAATTAGCTACCTACACCACCAGTTTTCAGGTGTATTTCATGAAGAAGAAAAAAATGCTTAAGAAATAATCTAAAGGGCGTGTGTTATGAGTTTTAAGCTGTAATACAAGACAAGTAAGACCATGCTTACCTGAGCAGCAAACAAGGAGATACAGATCAAACCCATCCAAGAATGTAAACTGTAGAAATTAGATAAAACTCCTTTTTGCAAATGAAAGTTTGCCCAAATTCCGAAAATGCCAGATGCCAAAGCAACTCCCTGCATAGTTAGATGTACCAATTTCTTCAAATTCCTCGACCCTGGACACCATTTATGCACCAATATTGCTGGGGGGGGGGGGGGGGGGGACAATTTCTCATTCAATCATGCCATAAATCAAATACTAGAATCAACATTTTCAAGAGAAATAATGGGTTTTGTATTCTGTACCTTCTCCGCTGATGAGTACAAAACCTATCACCATTACAAGATAATGAAGAACCTGCAAATTGACACAAAAACGCATTATACATATTGCCCAAAATGTTAAGACAAGCTCATAATCAGAAGCTTTAGATAGATAGATAGATAGATAGATAGAGAGAGAGAATGATTACAGAGTAGATGTGAGTGTGAGTTGGTGAGGTGTGAGAGAGGAAGTTTGATCGAAAGGAAAGACCCCAAACAAGAACTAGCACTGCAACTAGAAGACCAGATAATCTAGCAATTACAATCAAATTTGATGCTGATGGAGATGGAGATGCAGTAGCCTTGATTGAGGTCTCCATGACCAAAACACAGAAAGAGAGAAAGAATGGAAGAAAGGTGTTGAAAAGGACTAAAATGAAAACTATGTGAGAGTCAATGGTTTTGTAGGTAGCGAATTGGTTTGAAAATCGGAGGTGAAAAACGTTTTTAAGTCCGTTTTAATGGTTCTGTGACATTTTTAAACAATTACGTTTTTTTCCACATGGCGGTTTTTGATTTAATAACGCAATTACACAGTTCCATAGCTTGTTTCATCTTTTTTACTGGTTGCAAATTGAGTGGGAAGAGTTTTAGCATCAAATTGCATCAGTTAATTTTTGTATCCAGTTTGCATTAAGCCTCTGAGCAAAAAGTATTCCAATTCTTTCCCTAGCAAAATTGAAATTTAAGAAAAATTCCTCAAACCAAAACTTGAATTTCCATTAAATTAACATACTAGTAAACGTTGTAGACAAAACCCAAAATTTCTCCAAAGGGAAACATAAAATCAAAACTAATAAACAGAAAATCAAAACAAATTCCTAATAGCATGAAACAGAATTGGAAGCAGCATTGCGTCGTTTATTAGTAAAACCGATTGTAGCAATAGCATCTTCAATGGAATTTGCTTGAATAACAGTCTCATCACGATTCGTATTCCTAACAAGAACCATCCTTTCGTATTCTTCTTCAGCAGCAGTACGATTTTGTTTCTTCTTTGTCTTACTTTCTTCCGCTTCACGACGTTTCTGTAATTCAGCTTCGGTTACTTTGGTGACGACAGATTTTTTTGCAGCTTTTTCTAATTCTTTTGCTTCCAACTCTGCTAATCTTTTGATTTCAGCTTTTTTTGCAGCAGCAATGTTGAGACTATTAGTCCCATATTGTCTGGGCAATTAAGATCCTGCGATTTATAATCCTATGGGCCTCTCCACTCATTGCCAATCGGTTTTGAGTTGGATGCTTGTATTCTAACATGGTATCAGAGCAGGCTATTTGTGTTGAGTCAAATGACCGCACCTTTACTTCGCGTTACCCGATTTATTGTTCCACGTGTTAGACCCAACGAGGCTACACGTGAGGGGGCGTGTTGAGAATATTAGTCCCACATTGTCTGGGCAATCTAAGATCCTGCGGTTTATAATCCTTTGGGCCTCTCCACTCATTGCCAATTGGTTTTGAGTTGGATGCCCGCAGACTTTAATATGGTATCAGAGCAGGCTATTTGCGAGTGTCATTTGACCGCGCCTTTACTCCGCGTCACCCGATTTATTGTCCACGTGTTAGACCCAACGAGGCTACACGTGAGGGCGCGTGTTGAGAATATTAGTCCCACATTGTCTGGGCAATCTAAGATCCTGTGGTTTATAATCCTTTGGGCCTCTCCACTCATTGCCAATTGGTTTTGAGTTGGATGCCCACAAACTTTAACATGGTATCAGAGCAGGCTATTTGCGACGAGTCTTTGACCGCGCCTTTACTCCACGTCACCCGATTTAATTGTCCACGTGTTAGACCCAACGAGGCTACACGTGAGGGGGCGTGTTGAGACTATTAGTCCCATATTGTTTGGGCAATTAAGATCCTGCGATTTATAATCCTATGGGCCTCTCCACACATTGCCAATTGGTTTTGAGTTGGATGCTTGTATTCTAACATGGTATCAGAGCAGGCTATTTGTGTCGAGTCAAATGACCGCACCTTTACTCTGTGTTACCCGATTTATTGTTCCACGTGTTAGACCCAACGAGGCTACACGTGAGGGGGCGTGTTGAAATTATTAGTCCCACATTGTCTGGGTTTCTAAGATCCTGCGGTTTATAATCCTTTGGGCCTCTCCACTCATTGCCAATTGGTTTTGAGTTGGATGCCCGTATTCTAACAAGCAATAGCCCTTTTCGATGCTTCTTCTTCTCTTTTCTTTGCTGATTTAGGTTTTGATATTTCATCCTCAAGGGTTTCTTCTTCTGATTCATCACTATGGGTTTCATCAGCCCTGATTGCTTTTTCTTCTCGCTTCTTTGCTGGTTTTTGTTTGGATCCTTCTGCTACAGTTTTGGTGTCGGTATCCATCTTCTTCGGCGGCTCTGGTTTCTTCTCCTTGAGCTCTCTATTCCTACTCATCTGTGTTCCACCACTGCTTCCCTGTCTTCCACCACCGCTCCCCTGTCTAGCACCACCACCACATGAACCGAACGACATCTTGAATAATCTGAGATGATAAAATCTAATTGAAACAATCTATACTTCTATGATGTGATCTAGAACGCAATTTGCTGTGATCAGAAAAGAAAGATGGAGATTTTCTAGAGCTAATTAGGTGCTTGTTATGGCAACTAGGGTATAAATAGGCTGTCAGGAAAGCGTGTATATATCCTGGTAGAATTAGGAAAGGGCTTTTTTTTTTTTTTTTTTGTTACGTAAGCATGACATTAATTAGTGGATGATGGCCCACCATTTAAAGTTGAGAACAATCTATCTAAGAATACAATGGAATAGTATTGGAAATTTTGATAAAGTACCTCCGTTTTTTTGATATCCATAAAATTAATGTCCCGTTTTTTTAAAACTTATTAAAATGCCTTCGCAGTTAACTTTCACGGTTTGGGCCCGCATATCAGGTCAAAAAAAACGAGTGAAATTATCTCACTACCCTATCATATTTAACCACCCTAATACAACACGCCTCTATTCCCATCTTTCTCTTTCTCTTTCAGAAGCAGTGAGAAAAAGAATCGCCGCCTTCTGTTGTTCTTGATTTTAGGTTTTGCTTTCAGTATGATTAAGGATATGATGGTTTGGTTTAATCGGTATTGAAATCGATTGAACAGTGAATGAAGGTGTTGTTGTCGTCGTTGTTGGTGGTACTGTTCCGATACGGGTATTATGATTCTAGGGTTTGTTGGTGAAGATGAGGTTCTCTGAAACTGTCGATGCAAGGGCTTGATGAGTTGAAGCAGTGGACGAAGAGATAGTCCACAACAACAGGAAGACGAAGACCAATTAATTATTTCTATTGATTCAATTTGGGAATTTTTTTAAATTAGGATTCTTGTGTTCTTCATGAGATTAATTGTTTTGATTTGATTTTATTTATTCATTCTGATTTTGAGTTGATTGCAGAGCTTCCTGATTCTGTGTATTTAAGCTTTTTTTCTTTTCTTATTTGATTAAATTGATTCAATTTAAGATATGGGTTTGTATTAATTTGTGTGTGAATGTTTATTTTGAACCTGAATTGATTGTTTAATTGGGGTTTGTATGATTCAATTTGAGGATTTGAGTTGAACAAAAATACAGAAGAGCCTCTACTGTTTCGCTTCGTAGATATGAGGAATAGGTGGGATTTGTTCGATGATGAATTCTATGATATGGAAAGGATGGCAAGAGAAGCTGTGGATAGGAGTTGTGGACAGTTGGTTGAGTTCTCTATGGAACATTTTGGTACTGATGAGCTTTTAGAGTATATTGCTGATGAGTAAGTCAATCATCTTTCTCTCAATTTACTGCTCTGCTTATTGATATTATGATTTTCTAGTTGTTCATTTACATTTTTGGGTGGCTTTTCCTTCCATTTTGTTTCTATTGTAACTGTTTTGTTAAGTATTATGTCTGGTATATGGCTTGCTTAGAATAATGATTTAGAACACATACATGAATCATTAGTTTTCTTACTGTTTCTGCAAGAGGTGTTAGCTATACCCTATTGTAGAGTTGCTCCATCAAATGTCATTATTGTTAAGATTTTTAGTAGATTTATGGACAATACAATAGAACCCCTTTTGAAAAATGTATTTGGAGCTAAAACCAAATATTTGTAATCACACTCATTTGTTCTTGTAAAAATGCCAATTATTGTAGTGGATGTTATTGTTTCTTAGAAAATTTCGCCGTTTGCGTATTTTATTTTGAAGATGACAAATTATCAGATGATTGATAAAGGTTACTGACATTGCAAAATGGTAAAAAGGACAAGCAGGAAAAATACAATGCACGTAGTCTTCCATCTGGATTATTTGTGTTTAGATTTTCACTCTACATTTTAAAGCAAATGAATAACTCGCATGGTACCAAGCTGCGCCTGAAAATGAAAATTATTCTTTTCATTTTGGTAGATATCTTAATATGACCATAAATGAACTTGCAGGGCTGGCTTTCATTTTGTGTTACTCTATTTCTTGTAGCTCTCAAGTACGTGATGGTGCTTATGCCTTGTTAATTTTTTGGTGGTGGATCCACTGCATTCTTAACCAGCCGTGATGGTGGATGGTGAGTCTATCTTATTCTTCAAGCACTTCAATTGATTTTTGTATTACCTTGGGGAATAAGAAAAAACATCATAATTCAGTATG
The DNA here is from genome assembly GCF_003573695.1 of Papaver somniferum. NCBI lineage: Eukaryota > Viridiplantae > Streptophyta > Magnoliopsida > Ranunculales > Papaveraceae > Papaver > Papaver somniferum. The sequence continues at coordinate 120,606,509 of NC_039363.1, read as the reverse complement.
GTTCCATTTTTTCATGGTAATTTGTGATACCGATCTTCTTTCAAGAGTGCTAAATGAGATTTTGAGTATGTTTTTTGATGCTTTATTCACTATCAAGGGTATGAGGGCCTACATGGCGAGGAAATGATTCTAACCAGAATATTTCCCCATCACAATATGTAGGCTGCAGACCATATTCTACGAATTGAGTTGATCATTATATCTTACTTGAAAACAATTTCCTTCATAACTGATGCACTCTAACTGATGTGTTTTCATTTTTCATGCTGCTGGATGGATGCTGCAAAGTTCTTGATTTGAACTGAAGCTGATTGAGAATGGTTGAATGGTGGTGACGATGCAGGTGTTGGGAGATTGTGATATTAATGGTATGAGCATGTGGCTTGATTTGGATGAAGTTCCAAGTGGAGCTCAACTGATTCGACTCGGCGTTTCAAATCGGCGATTCAAATGGATTCAGCTCTACCCGGTCGTGGGAAGGGCTTTTTAGACTTTTTGATGTTGCCACCTAAGCGTTGACGTCTGTTAACTGCCATTTACCGTTTTCTGAATAAAACGGTCAAGGAAAGGACACTTTAACAAAATTTCTAAAGAACGGGGACATCTTTTTAGTGTGATGTGAAAATAGAGGTATTTTATCAAAAAGCCCATTAATATTTATCCCACCCTTCACTCTACATAAAAGATGAGATTAATCATGTTTATCTTATAGATAAACATTATGTCCAAGTTAGCCATATACTGCCAAGTGAGCTCACAGGTGTTAGCCATATATACATTTCATTAGCCGACTTTATGTTTGGTGGAGGATATAAATAGCCATGATTCCCTTTGGTTGTAATCAGAGAAAACAGAGAAAGTAATAATAAAACATTCTTTTCTTTCATGTTCTATTTGTGTCTTGGGTTCTCGTATGTATGTATTGTGTACGCTTTTCTATACTGTACTAGAAGTGGTAGTATTCGTATTTAAAACAGTTAGTAGCCGTCTGATACTTGGTAGTTCCCTGGTAATACGATCATAACACGTTATCAGCACGAATTGCTCTATGGTGATCGATATGGGAATGGCGATGTGGAAAAGGATAATTCTCTTCAACTCTGGCATATTTAATTTAACTATTGTTGATTAGTTTTATGTATAAATTTTTGTAATGTCTAACTTTGTTTCCTATTTTGATTAGGACTTGTTAAAGAGAAAGTTAGGCATTTTACTATGTCTTGTATGTGTTATTTGGAGCACAGATAATTATGGTATATGTAGACATATCCAAAATAGGTACGTATTAGCAACGACTCATATTTGTGATGTTATTCGGTTTCCGAATTTAGCCAAATATTTGAGTTTTGTAGCGTTTTGCTATTTTCCGCTTTAGCCAACTAACAGAAGGTTTCTCCGCGTCCTTTTGGATAACGTAGAGAGTAAAATTACCTTTGTTGGTACACCAGTGATTTTTGGTGTTAATGGTTTTTATACCGACAGAGCGAGGAATTGTTGCATCTTGGGGGACAACAAATTTTTAGTATTCCTTTGCTATGATAATCTCCGAAATTCAAAGTCCTTCCACCTAGGTTGGAATGCGATGAAAAATGGACATCGGGTTAACACGATTAGCCAGTCTATATCAAAGGTCCTTGAAATGGCCTACAATTGATATCGAGACAATTTGTTTTGTGAAATAAAGAATGTGTTCATATTTCAACTTTGATAAATTAATATTTTGTCTCCGTAACTGACGAAATTGAAGATTTGTCGGTATTATGTTAGAACCGTTTCACCATTGTCGGCTTAAATTCTGGAGAAGATATATGCACCGTATAAAATGTTGTGGTGAGCAATAAGGAGAGCTGCATATTTTGCGTCCTTATGTGTTCTCGCTAGCTTTACGGCGTGCATTATATGTGCCAATTATATGCATCGACGAGCTTTAAAGAGCTAGTGCTTAATTTGTACTTTGTATATGTTGTATCAACAACAACGAATGCTGCAAATGTTAACTGCGCCTCGTAGATAATGAATGTTGCATTTTTGTAAATGATATTTAGAGTTAATATCATGTCTTCTCGTCTCCTGAGCTATTACCTAAAATCCTGAATTTGGTGAACTAAATTTGCAGCAGTACATATGCAAAGAAGTTTATCGTTGGCAAAGAAAGAAAATGCAATTGTGGTAGGCATATTTAGATATGGTAACCACAATATTTATCAGGTTCGAGAATCTGGTAAACCCCTTACCACCAGAAGTGGAGAAATACGGGACGGTAGCATAATGATTGGTTTAAACAAAGTCGTCCTTGATCCTGGAAGAGCTCTGCTATCGTTGTGACAGACACAATATGTGCATATGAAATGCCGTTCATTGTTGTTGATCTCTATCAGTCGTCTTGGCAGGACTGGGATTGATATTGAGATAGTGTCTACGGTCACAAAATTCGTTTATAATTTACTGTTAATTTTACATGGAAATGTAAATTCTTAAAATTATTCCAACTGGACAGTAAACGAGAGAGGAAACCTGATCAGTTACCTCTCCTGGGTTGTGTGTTATTGTTGTTTTCTGTACCCAGTTACTCCCTTGACAGGTAGAGTAATGCAGAATTGAAGGTTATGTTGATGAGACATTCCCACCTGAGGATCAAGGGGAGATTCGTCGACGATATTGGTTAATTCCAATTGTGTCTCATCTAAATTCTCACACCAAGAAATGCCAGAGTGTTGGAGATTACTCTGTTGCTAGATTTATCAAGAGTACGCGTGCTTGATTCCGGGTAAGTTAAAAGTCCTTGCAAGGCATGCCATGGAATCGCAGCGATTGTTTCATCTGAAATATACTTAGAAGCATAAACGAAAAACCTCTTGTATGAGGTATGCCAATCTAATCAGATAACGTCCATATTCTATTTGAGAGATGAGTTGACAACTCCTGACGAGGAGCATATCCATGAAATTTGCGTTGATATCTCATGGAGTAGAATATCCGCATATTGAAGTTTGGTACCAATGGATTAGGATGTCCTCATACTCTAGAGAATGATGTAAGATCGTTAATTAGCTGATTATTAACTGGTTGTCGATAATATTTAGAGTAGCTACTGAAATCACTGTGGATGCATATCCCCTTTGCAAAGGAATTATCGACAAAGTTTATGTGATTGGCAGATATGGATCTTAGTCCATATTGAGTTGCTCTCTCACTTGTATTTTCTTTTAGGACCTCAGTCCTAGCATCCAAGAACTTTAGTTCGAAATTTGATGCTTATAAGAAAGCGTAATGACAGAATTAAGGTCGCTTGTTATATAGCGATAACCTTGACAACGAGTTTCCGCGGACACTAACCAGGTTCATGGGAGTATGGTCTGGTAGTCATGCATGACTCGACATATCACCTGGATGGTAACCGTGTATCTATACTCATATGAATTTTAAATGAAACTCTTGTATGTCATTCGTTGATGTTGTATCATCTTAGTGATGCTAGGGGCATTGATGGTAAGTATTTTATTGTTCTTGTGCATTCGTTGAATGATTTTTCTATTCAATCATCAAGCATTTTGAACTTATTACTCATGAACCATTGTCATGTTTACTATTTAAAACGTGCTACATTCCATTGCTGTTAATACTACAAAATTTGCAAATTTGATGAGAAAGTCTTTCCACCATTTGGGGCAGGAAAGGCCGTCGCCTGAAAAACGGCGTGAAGTATTCTGGTTTGCACAAGATAAACCAGGATGTATCTCATCTTGATGTTTTCAGAAATGAAAGACATACAAAAGATTTGATATCTTCATAAATTGCAAATCAAGTTGCTTCTTGAGAAGCTATAGTAAGTGTATCATTTAAAACACACCTTGAGCATGGATATTAGTTGACTCAAAATATTCTGCTTCTCCTAAAAGGAAGAACCAGTCACAATCATTTAAAGATAGTGCTCTCAAAGGGACTATCAAAGGAAGATCTGATTTCTCTGAGTATAGTTCTCCTAATAAGAGAATGTCTCTGCAAAGGCCGTGAAACCTCAAAATGAGAGGATTTCCATAAGTCATGCATGCAATAGAGAAATTTGTGGTCGTAATACAATGATTGTTGGTGACATACTCGAGGTGTCCAATGATACTTTTATAGATGATGTTGGTGTTGAAACACTCTCTATATTGGGATGTCATCAAAGATATGATTGGTTAAACTAGAAGCGAGAGATTCAAGCAGAATAACAGGTTCTCATAAAATGCATGGTTTTTGGTACTGCAACCAGAACGCTCGATAATGTGAGCTACTCTTAGCCACAGGTGGGTGTTTGTAGTTCCGACATCCGATAATGTAACCCCTAGTGGCTACAAGTGGGTGTGTGTGCATAGTGAGAAAAGTAAAGTCAACTAATGGCACAAAATATTTCACAGAAACCTGAGATGGATTACAAAGAAACATATTCCCTGTTATGGATGCAATACCTCTTTGTTACTTGTCTGGAAGTCTTTAAGGTTTCGACATTCATCTAGAGGATGTGTTTATTTCGAATCTGTAAGAAGTACAGATAACTGCCGGTTTCCACCTATCTGTAGAATTACCATGTCATATGCATTTTCTCAATAAGGACGAAAGTGATTAATCGTCTAAGTGAATGCTTATATTATCCAAGGATATGTGAACCATCTTATATGCTCATGCACTATGCATTTACTAGATTTATACAACATCTACTTTATTGGAACTTCTGAAGAGTCCTCCAAAGCACAAAAATGCTTAAATAAAAAGTTCGAGATGAGATTCTCGGTAAAACAAGGTCTCAATCTGTGGGTTGAATATTGTAGCTGGAAGTCCATTAATTTCGTCAACCTTAAAGGTTTAGACATGTTTAAATGGATAAGCTGGCATAATTGCAGTCATTCGATCTCTTACTTACAAGATTGATCGATTTGCATCTCAACAAAGTAGATGTATCACTATGTGGTTTGTATTACATAAGAGATGTGTAAATGGTACATTAGCTGAAATATGCTATGTATAACTGATATTGGATTTTTACTAAAATGAAAGTCTGGTTCTATCCAGCGCCAATATCAAGACATTGGTCCGAAGAAAACCCCTCATCTTCGTGGTACCATTAAGCTTGATCTTTTGCATGAAAAATCGCTGAAAGTCTCCCACAGAGAAAAGCTAATCAGACTGTTTAAGTTTTGATTTTTGGCAGGTTTGTTAAAGAAGCTAAACGTCTTCCTAGCTAATAGTCTGGTAGTATAGGAGACTTGTTTATCCTCCGATCGAATATGATTGTCTAGAAAAAGCTAGTGGAAAATAAAAAGACTTGCACAACCAGATGATCATTAAGAAATTTCACAGAAGAAAATCAGACCGATTTTCTCAACTAAAGAAAGTTGGATCTTCTCAAGACTTTAAAGGGTGGTTCAGAACTCTAAGTACTACCAGGCATAATGATCAACCGAGAAGGCTTCTCATCATGGGGAGTAAATCCATGGAAGACTATGGATATGGGCATATTGGACATTACGTCGTGTACTCTTTTTCTTAGTCAAGGTTTTGTCCCACTGGGTTTTCTTGTCAAGGTTTTAACGAGGCATGTGAGTCCACTGCTATCCGCAGTTCGACATGTTGTACTCTTTTTCCTTCGTCTTGGTTTTTGTCCCACTGGGTTTTTCCGAACAAGATTTTAACGAGGCAACATCTGCGGGTTTATCATTGTTCTGAGAACTCATGTTTTCCTACGTCCAGGTTTTGTCCCTCTGGGTTTTCCTGACGAGGTTTTTAATGAGATAATACTCTTAGAACGGTGATCACCATCTAAAGAGATGTGCATCCATAGAGCTTCTTGAGATGCGCCATTGGAGAACCGCAATTATTCTTTTGGTTCAGGTTTTTACCGTACACGGTTTTTCCTGGAAACATCTTACCAAGAGAACATACCCATCGACATCGGCAATATTATGAATTGCATGCGTTTAGGCTTTGTCCTAAGTGGTTTTTCCTGACACAATTTTGATAGAGGAAGTATTTCAGGACGGTGACCAGTCTCACTCCAAGTTCAGTTTTTATCCCGGATAAATTTTCTAACAAACGAGGCAACATGATATAAATGGTGGTCCAAGGGAAAGTGTTACGTAAGCATGACATTAGTTAGCGGATCGCCCACCATTTAAAGTTGAGGACAATCTATCTAAGGATACAATGGATTATTATTTATCCCACCCTTCACTCTACATAAAAGATGAGACTAACCATGTTTATCTTATAGATAAATATTATGTCCAAGTTAGCCATATACTGCCAAGTGAGCTCACAGGTGTTAGCCACATATACATTTCATTAGACGATTTTATGTTTGGTGGAGGCTATAAATAACCATGATTCTCTTTGATTGTAATCAGATAAAACAGAGAAAGTAATACTAAAATATTCCTTTCTTTCCTGTTCTATTTGTGTCTTGGGTTCTCGTATGTATGTATTATGTACACTTTTGTATACTGTACTAGAAGTGGTAGTATTTGTATTTAAAACAATTAGTAGCCGTCTGATACTTGGTAGCTCCCTGGTAATATGATCATAACATTTCTTTTTTGATAAAGGACCATATATTGATAGCTTTATCACGAAAGAAGACGTTCAATCTCACAACTCGCTTGTGAAGACATACATATTGCCAGCATTAGAAGAAAACTCATTGGTATCGATGGAGAACGAAGAATTTCTATGAACTTAAAGAACTATGAATGTAATTTTATTATTTTCAATTTTGTTTTAGTTTTTTGGACACTTTGTGTTGTAAGACTAATAGAAATGTCACGATGGCTTGTACATGATAAGGAATTCATCCTTTTGGCGACTGAGACCGGCGGATTAGCCTTTTCTGCAATCAAGGATTTATAAGATGAGAAATGTATCTTTGAATCCAAGAAAAACGCAATTAAGAATGGAGCTTTTTTTTCAGCCGTTATATTTCAACGACTCATTTTAAATATACGGATAAAAAAACGCAATTCTTAATTGCGTTTTTTTAGCTCCATTCTTAATTGCGTTTAACGCTATTCTTATTGGCGTTCAAATGGATTCCACGAACCCTTCCACGAAACCGTGGAACCTTGCTTGGATTTTCTGTGGAAGACCCCAACTTGGAAGCCACTAGACTTGACATTCCATGGTTTTTCCACACTTGGAATAGTTTGGATTCCACCATAACACTTTCTCTAAAAGATGAATGTCTGCTAGAATTGGGAAAGAGCTTCCTAAAAGAAGAATGCTTTGTATTATAAAGGGAGGCTCCTGCAACATGGGGTATCCCAATTTATACACTGGTTGCCAAACCCTAGCCAGCCTGTGTGTTATAGGATTAGTAAGTAGTGCAGCTAGAAACTCTGATTTGAGTTCTCTTTTAGGGTTAATGTGGTTATTGCTTGGTTATTTCGTATTTTGAATTCTTCAGGTTCATGGTTTGATTTTTACAACGCTTAGACATACCAAGCTGGTATGTCAGTAAGATATCTGGTTTGATATTTTGTTGCTCAAATGCAAGGCCAAGACACTAGTGTGTGGAAGGTGGCCAAGGAAGTACCCAAAGAATGAGTAATCAGCTTATTTCCCTCTATAAAGGTAGAGACTAGTAAGCTTATTAAATTAAACTATAATTGCTTCATAAAACATTTCTGATATTAATTGTTCTTTAAATATTCCGCATTCATATAATCTTTTGATAAAAGGACAATGGCGATTATGATGAATTATATTTATGTCACTTTGTCAAATGAAATTAGATAGACTTGTTAACTCAAGCAAGGCATCAGAAGAAACATATACAATGTTCGTTTTGAACAAATATGAAGATCCAAGATCTTGACAACAATTACTCTAAAACTTGGTGACTTTGGTACATAATGAAGTTATGAACACATGTAACTGAGATCTAGATCAGATTCAAGTGTCTCGCATTTGTAACTGGAAGTTCACAACTTGACCCTATTGGGTTCAATAACACATTGTGAGAGATTTCTACAAGTACATTCTGAAATAGTAGCACATACTCTGTAAGAGATTTCTAGTAATACATTCAACTGTACAGAGTAACAGTAGACTTTCTGTCGTTGTCTTTTAAAACCTTACGAAGCATGTATACCTAATGAACATAAGTTAAGAGTAAAACATGTATACCTTTTTTTTTTGAAACATATCATATATCCATATTCACAAATGAAAAGAGAAAAAAAATGCAAACCTGTAACAGTGGCATAACGAAACATCTAAAGAGTTGAATGATAGACGCATTTATGTGTCTAATATATCTCAATTGTATATAGTGTTAGTGCTCGATTTTGTACTTATTTGGTTATTTTATTTATTTGTAGGTGTTTTTGGAAAATAAGGTTTTGCGGCAAATTTGGCTAAAAATATGGCATTTGGACCTCCGTAGATAGCATACCGGAAGCTCCCCATAAGTGTACCGGAAGTACCCCAAAAAATAGCTCGGAGGAACCACGGAAAAGTGCGGAAAACATCCCAGAAGAATTGCTAAAGGCACTCCTAAGTTGGATAAGGGGCACCCCATTTCAGAGCATGTGCTAAAGGGACACCATAACTGGATTAGGGGGAGGTCAGTTTCCTTCTCAAAATTCAAAACAGAAACTGGCGGGAAAAATGGCGGCAGCGAAGAACAGTTTTGTAAGTGGAATTTGAGCGAGTTTTGAGGAGATTCAATGGATGTATTTGGTACGTATGGACTCTAGAAGACATAACAGGCTTGTTGCAAGCAATTAGACCCAACCAATTGGGCTGGATAAGCCGGAAGAAGAGATCAAAGTCCAGGCAGAGAGACGTGTCCTGCTGTTCACTGTCGAAGATTTTGTGGAGATTTTGGGAGAGTTTTACGCTGGATAATCATGTATTTGGTCCTGTTCAAGTCATAGGAAGAGTTTGGTGGCTATTTTATAGCTAACAGACGCGTACAAAGCAACAGAAAAGAGATTTCTCTCTCAAATGCACGTGAAGAAAAAGGGAGATAAACTCGGACTTGGACGTGTTTTGTGAGTCTCAGAACCACTGTTTTATAACTTTTGACACTTTTAATCATACTTTGAGCATCAAATATATATTTTGAAAACATGATCATTATGAGTAGCTAAACCCCAATACTGGGATAATGGAGGAAGCTGTTTTTCAGCCATGTGGTTATTTAAATAATTCTTAATTCAGTTTTTGCACCGATTTTAATTGATTTATGATTTCAATTAATTACTTGTGATTTTGTTTGATGGAACATGCTTAGTCCTAGGGATTCTTGATGTGCCATGCTTATAATATACAAGTAATATTTTATGGAATCTAATTTGGCAAAGATAGAGTTAATATTTGTTTTATTTTGAGCTATAATCGCCTAGGATTATTTTCTGAGCCACTTGAATATGAAACACATTGGAATCCTGAGTCCTGGTTCCTCTTGATCTTGTGACATATTTTCTGTATATATCTTTATTTTTAAATCTTTACAAGTCCGAGCAACGAATCCTTATTTACCGCAATCGAAATACTATAACAAAATGGCGCCGCCTACGCGGACTTGTATATAGATTGTTTTTTAGGTTTAATTTTTTTTTTATTTATTATTATTTGTTCCTTTTTACGTTTCTTTTTGTGTCTTTGATTTACAGGTTCGAAGTGGAATACTAAGGACTTGGGAACAAAAAGCTTAAAGCTAAAAGCTAAAAGAGAAGAAAAAAAGACATAATTTTTTTAGGATTTAATTTTTATTATTATTTTTTTGTATATAACTTTTATTTATTTATTTTTAGAATTTGTAAATAGGCTTTATTTTTCATAATTTTTGTAATTTTTTGACTTTTTATTTGGACTTTATTCTGAACTTTTGGACATTTTTTTTATTTTTATTTTTTAACCCTACGGAAGGGTCTTATTATTAATAAAAAAAATTAAATTGTTTGCAGGGAAGGACGACGATTACGATATCGTCTCGGCCCCTCGGGTTCGTACATGACATAGGAGTCGTGGCCCGAGTCGACTTCAACGGTTCATCCCCCGTCTGGTACGGGAGGTAAGTCCATCGAAACACTCGCGAATCTCCTGTAAGCGAGTTACTGTATTCGTTAAGGTGATTGATTGATTGAGTACGAATTTGGACTGTTTTTAATTTCCTAGTAAAGGGCAAGGCCTGGCCAAATCAAGATAAGGACTCGGATTTCATCACCGTTTCCTTCTTGCCCGCCTTAGGAAAACGAAACCAAACGCGAACCTAAGCTTAAAATTTTGAATAGAACGAGACCTATACGGTAACGAGCTTAATAGGACAGTCATTCGAAAAATATTGGTTACTTTTTTGAGCATACTTCGAAGTTCAGGATGGTTTCTGTGAGTTGAATGCGTGACTGCGCCGCCTTGAATATCGGTGAGGCCTTGGGTATCAAAGCTCCACTGAGCTTCCCTCGCCTCTATTCAACTCACTTTGACTCGTACTGATTCCAGAGAATTTGCTCAGATTGTAACGAATTCCTTTTCGAAGGATTAGAAGCTGGTCTAGTGACAATCTAAGTGGAGCCATCATGCTTTTTGTTTGCTAGAAATTTAGGTTTGTTTTGGTCGAGTCAGCCTTGTTTGTGATTGTGTAGAATTCCCTTGCAATTAAGAATGTCGAACTGGTATGATAGAAGCCAATACAATGATTATCGACCTGAATTTGAATATGGACATCATCCTTTTTATGACCATGTTGGGAATAGTGGTTGGGAACGCCATCCTTTGGAAGGATATGGGTCATACCCTGGTGAGCCAAATTACTATCCACACGTGCATCAGTCATACGAGCTAGAAGATTATAGTACTAGTTCTTCGTCTCTAGAGGATACAATCAAAATATTGAAAAGTAGTCCTTATTATGATCCTTCAGTTCCTATTCCTTCTCTAGAAGAGATTCTCAGGAATTTAGCTGAGTCATCACGTCAGTTAGCTGAATCGACGTATAAATTAGATGAGGTGAATAACATAGTTATGGACGAAAGAACTGCAACAACAACTGAATCTGTAGAAGATATCCTCAATAGATTAACTCAAAACTTAGATCCTACACTAAGGGAACTTTCTTTGGAAGAGACCCTTGAGAGGATAGCTGAGTCGACACGTAGACTTGAGTTAGAGACGAACGAAAGTATTGCTCAAAATAACTTGAATTGCCAATATAGTGTATCCAATAATACCCTTGAGAATGAAGATAGTTTTTCACATAATCAAGATAACGAGGTTATAATTGGTAACACTACTTATTTAGATAAGGTTCAATCATCTTCGTACTATTATGATGATGAGGATAGTAGTGATGAAGAATCTGAAATATGTAGGCATAGTGATCAGGAATCTAGTAATCCAATTGAGGCTTATAATGATTATATTATTTCTGGTTCAGATCCTAATAATTTTAACAATTATTCACCTATTCAAAAGGAAAAGGATTTGACTAGAGATACCCCCGTTTTAGACGATGTAGTATTTCCTTTTGATTACGAAGCCGATAATGGTTTAGAGGAACGAGTTTATTCTGAGAAAAATATTGTAAAGTCTAGCGATTTAGAAACAATAGTCTTAGACGAAGAAGTTGAACTCGTAGAGCATTTAAACATGTGTGAGGAGGCATCACCTGAGTATAACCTAGAAGAAGCAATTGACCATTTTCATGATTCTGATGATCTAGAAATTAGGGAAATTGTAGCTAGTCTATGTAGAGACACCCAAAACTCCAAGTTTGGGGGTGATTATCATTCTCCATGTGATTTAACTCTTAGAAAGGTCCCTCACTTGGGTCTTGACATATCTGCCTCATCCATTTTACAAGATTATCTTCATACACGTTTTCCTGAACCTAGTGATGTCCATAACGAAGTTCAGTTATTAGAAACCCATCCTCTGGTTGATGTGGTTTGCCCAGGATATGATACCCAGATTGACTTTGTTTTCCCACCAAATAGTTTTCTTCCAATTGTGGGAACGTATAGATTTCAAATGTGTCACTTATTAAGTTCTGAGACTAAGCCTAAGTACTTTAGGAAATTAGAATCGACACATTTGCTTCAGAATGACCACTACTCTATGTAAGTCATACCTAATTGACTTAGAGGATCCTAAATTATTTAGGTTATTTTGTGATTCCAGGTTCTTATCTGAGTTTTTCCAGACTCTAGGACCTAATAATTTGGATCCTACCCATGAGGAAATGCATCCGAGGAAAATAGTCTATTTAGACCCCTTCATAGAACCTGAACCTGAACCGCAATTAGCGATAGTTATCCAGAAACTAGGTAAGGGAATGCTAGTCTTGTACATTTTCTTGGTTCACTGCAGTTTCCTTTTGTCAGCTCTTTTTGGTTTTAAAGACCCACAATTATTTCGGCTACTTATACGGTTCGAGTTGAATAAACCTTTTCTATGCCTGGCTGAAGACTTTAAACTTAGCACTTCTTGGGAGGTAACCCAATCTCATGCAACACGGTAATATCTTTCCTTATCTCTTTTGCTTCAAATGGTAACAATTTCTCCTTGTTCATGCTTTTAATTTCATCTTTAGAACATTGAGGACAATGTTAGATTTAAGTTTGGGGGTATGGGAGAAACTTTTTAGTTGCAGTATGAATAAATAAACTCCAGAGCCTAGAAATTTATGCGTATTTAGGATGGCACTAACCAATCTAAGTGGATGGAAGCATTTTGGTTGTAGGAGTTGAGGAACCAATATGAATAGATGGAAACATCTAAAGAGTCTATTCATAAAAGCACAGAGCTCAGGTGTTAGAAATAACATGATAGTTTCACCATATCTCGTTGAGTCATTTTCACTTCTATTTTTATTTTATTTTATTTTGTTTTTAAACCATGTTTCTCTAAGTGATAGGTGGGGCCCACGATTCAAGTTGTTACCAATGCTAGGATGAATTAGAGTGATTGAGTTACCAAAAAAAAATTGAAAAAAAAAACAACAGTTGAAAAAAAAAAGTTGAGAAAAAAAAATAAAATAAAAATTGAGACCAGACCATTCGACCAAAAGGAAAATTCAATAAAGTCGACCACTGGTACCCTTGTATATGCCAGTTGTGTTGACCTAGAGTTAGGTTATCGACCACTGGTACCCTTGTATATGCCAGTGTGTTGATATTAGTCAGACTAGTATCTCAATCCATTAGGATAGGTTCATTTTGGCGGAGGCCTTCAGACAGATATGGGAAACGCCGTTCACTTAGTAAACATCAAAACCATCTATGTTTTTCTATATCCATCTCTTAATCTTTCCATGTGATTAGTTTGACTCCGAATATGATGTCCATAGTGCAAGTATCTGAGTAGAGCTCACTTATATATGAATTTTAGTATGCTTGAGTGCAAACTCGTGTACATCAATTGGAATTTAGCATCAGGGTACTTCCTCTTGTAGTCAATAAGTATGCCAACCAAGGAGGTTCTTTAGTGATTTCCAAGGCTCTGCGTAGATAGCTAGGGTCTGGAGTAAGGATTTTGTGGGTATATCTCTGGTAAGCCCTCCCGAGACTATAACTCGTCCACTAGGGCCACCTAGGGGTTTAAAGGCTTATTGCATACGCTAAATGCAATCGACGATGCCTGCGACAGTGAGTTAGGATTTATTTTTGTAGTTTTGATTTGCTCGGGACTAGCAAATAATAAGTTTGGGGGTATTTGATAGACGCATTTATGTGTCTAATATATCTCAATTGTATATAGTGTTAGTGCTCGATTTTGTACTTATTTGGTTATTTTATTTATTTGTAGGTGTTTTTGGAAAATAAGGTTTTGCGGCAAAATTGGCTAAAAATATGGCATTTGGACCTCCATAGATAGCATATCGGAAGCTCCCCATAAGTGTACCGGAAGTACCCCAAAAAATAGCTCGGAGGAACCACGGAAAAGTGCGGAAAACATCCCAGAAGAATTGCTAAAGGCACTCCTAAGTTGGATAAGAAGCACCCCATTTCAGGGCATGTGCTAAAGGGACACCATAACTGGATTAGGGGGAGGTCAGTTTCCTTCTCAAAATTCAAAACAGAAACTGGCGGGAAAAATGGCAGCAGCGAAGAACAGTTTTGAAAGTGGAATTTGAGCGAGTTTTGAGGAGATTCAATGGATGTATTTGGTACGTATGGACTCTAGAAGACATAACAGGCTTGTTGCAAGCAATTAGACCCAACCAATTGGGCTGGATAAGCCGGAAGAAGAGATCAAAGTCCAGGCAGAGAGACGTGTCCTGCTGTTCACTGTCGAAGATTTTGTGGAGATTTTGGGAGACTTTTACGCTGGATAATCATGTATTTGGTCCTGTTCAAGTCATAGGAAGAGTTTGGTGGTTATTTTATAGCTAACAGACGCGTACAAAGCAACAGCAAAGAGATTTCTCTCTCAACTGCACGTGAAGAAAAAGGGAGATAAACTCGGATTTAATCGAGTTATTTGGACCCTGTTGTGTATATAAAGGCTGTTGAGAAGTGGTAGAGAGTTTTATCAAGAGTTTGGGGTCGAGCCAGAGCCAGGGGGAGCGAAGAAGAAGGAGTAGCAGCAATGTTCACCTGCTGCTGCTGCTGCCATTAAAGAGCTTCAAGAACACGAAGAACAAACTCTCCAGGACAGTCTTATTTTCAGCAGCGTCAGCAGCAGAGAAGCGTCGTTCTTCACCAGTTCCAGCGCAGTGGATAAGTGTCGCAGTTTAGCTGCAGTTTTGTGGTATCGTTTCTTTTTGGACGTGTTTTGTGAGTCTCAGAACCACTGTTTTATAACTTTTGACTCTTTTAATCATACTTTGAGCATCAAATATATATTTTGAAAACATGATTATTATGAGTAGCTAAACCCCAATACTGGGATAATGGAGGAAGCTATTTTTCAGCCATGTGGTTATTTAAATAATTCTTAATTCACTTTTTGCACCGATTTTAATTGATTTATGATTTCAATTAATTACTTGTGATTTTGTTTGATGGAACATGCTTAGTCCTAGGGATTCTTGATGTGCCATGCTTATAATATACAAGTAATATTTTATGGAATCTAATTTGGCAAAGATAGAGTTAATATTTGTTTTATTTTGAGCTATAATCGCCTAGGATTATTTTCTGAGCCACTTGAATATGAAACACATTGGAATCCTGAGTCCTGGTTCCTCTTGATCTTGTGACATATTTTCTGTATATATCTTTATTTTTAAATCTTTACAAGTCCGAGCAACGAATCCTTATTTACCGCATTAAAATTACTACAACACTGAAGCCCCATAATTGGCTTGGAAATGAATAGAAAATCTATATTCACCTTGTACTAATTACATCTATCTTCACAATATTTTCGCTTCACTGCAGATACATGTGAAGTTATTCTAGTTAATCCAAGAAGCTACCAACATCTTAGCCATGAAACTATACCGATCAGCGGCTTCATCAATCTGTCACATAAGAATGAAAAGGTCCAAATTAGAGCTAGACATAAATAGGTAGTAAGGAAAACTGGTCTTTCACGGGATTACGAATGAGCTTATGTTTAGGATTTGGAAATTCCTAAAAAGATGAATGCCTGGATTAGGAAAGAGCTTATGTTTGGAATTACGAGCCTGCAACAAGGGTATACCAATTTCTGCGGTGGTTAAAAAATTAACCCTAGCAACAACCACCCTTGTGTTAACAACACCCCAGCAACAGCCAGCCTGCAAGGCTGGGAACTTAGTGTGTGCAAGGTGACCAAGGAAGTACCCAAGGAGAAAGTAGTTGCTAAGCTCAATTTATCTAAAGTTATTAATTGTTCTGAGATTAATTGTTCTCTAAAGTTCTATTTCCTTGTACAATAACATGCTTTGATATGAACTATGTGAAGTAATTTTTATTACATATGGTGTTGTTTTCAGTGAGTTGTTGAGTACGCTTGCTAATACTAGTTTCAAGTCTAAATTCATCATGTAGTTAGCTTATATGATGTTTATTGGTAAAGCATAAAGGTTAAGGAGCTGAACTTCCAACATTTAACTTCTATTTTACCTAGTTATTACATATTCAGCAGCTAGAGTGATTGTATGGTTGAAGTTTTGGACTATTTTCCATCTAAAGTTGTAGTTCTTCTTGTATGCGGTGGTTTGGTACTTCATTCTTGATGGTGTGGGGTTGAAAATTCAGGACAATAAGTATTGGAGCAGTTGTAGAAGGTTTGTGTATCACAATCAAGGTATGTTCACATCTGCAGTAGATTTGGACTTCTCAAGATGACGGTTTTGCTGTAAGTATAAGACTGAATTTTTCTATTTTGAAAAATTGTAACTTGTAATAGTTTGTAGCTTTTCGTTACTCAACTAAGTGTTGCCAAAGTGATGCTTTGAGAGTATGTGAAAGTGTTTTAATGAGAATACATGTATGTTAGGGAACTTCTCGGTCAAACTCGCATGCGTTGCTATCTCAAGCATGTTTGTCAATGTTAGTGATCAAAACTATAATTCTTGATTTCTAGTCTACTATATCTAAGTCTCTTACTAGGATAGAAAGTGTAGTTGATCTCAAGAACTACATGGCGATCATCATACAAAACGAAGAACTACTCAAGGAACTGGTGGAAATTCATCGACTAAAAGGTATGTGGAGACTTGAACTTATCTATCACTCAAAAGTCTATCTACTCTATCTCCTATCTTGAGACAAAAGTCGTTTTGCTATATAGACTTTGATTATACACATTTGTTATTTCGAGCCGAGTTTATCTCGCTTATCTATTTCTCAAAATATGTGTTGGTAAGCTTTCGCTTTGGCCAAGTTCATCTTTACCTAGTGACGAAAGTCATGTTATGTTTCAATCACTTTGAAAATGGATTTGACGAAAAATGGTTTGTGAATAACAACTATATAACATCCTCTAAGAATGTTTCAATGATTGAAATGAGAGTTTAGATTATATAACCAATGTTGGATATAAGCATTGTGTGGAAACACATATATGTATAAGTCCTTATTCCTTGAACCAAAGTATGCGCACTTTGTTGATCAGGAAAACCGGAACAAGAGTCGTGAACTCATTCCGCGAACCCAGTCCGCGAACTGGCGGAGGTTCTCATCCCGAGAATACCTTCTGGAGTTTGTGAACTCCTTCCGGGAACTTAAGTCCGCGTACTTGAGTTGGTTATATCTAAAGACAATTATTTGTGAACTTATATTTATATTAACTAAGGAATGCAAATTGCAAACCGTGGCTATAAATTTCATGAATCGATTCGAGTGAATCAAATCGTTTTTGCTTTGATTGTGTCTTGTATAGTTATATAAGATTTATACAATTGAACAATTTTCTAACTAGTTCATTTGAGTCATTTGAACTAGTTATGGTGAAGAAGAATATGGTTGATATGAAAGTGCTCATATGGCTAACCATTTGGTTAACTACTGTTGGACTAACAAATGTACATGTTTGGGTACGGTTACACAAACCTAAAATCGTGCATTTCATTTGTGTGTAACAAGCTAAGTTTTCGATCCAACGGTTGAAAGATATTAGCTTGAATCTAATCAGGTTTTCATCTAACGATGAATATTGAATGCTTTGTTACTAAGCTAACATTGATTGCAAACCCTGATTTGAAAGAATATATAGGGGAGAACTCTAGCAACTGGGAAACCTAATCCCCACACCTGATGTGTGATACTAGTTGTATTAGCTAGATCATTCGATTCTCCTTTAACCTTAGGTTTCTTCTTGTAAACCAGGTTAACGACTTGAAGACTTCATCGGAATTGTGAAGCCAGACCGATACTACTTTCTTGTAGTTATGTGATATGATCTTGTTGATTTTATCGTGTAGAGTACAATCGTAACGATTGGCTTGAGATTAATATCTTCGATAGGAAAGATATAAAAGTAGTCACAAACATCTTCGTCTCATCATTTGTGATTCACAATATCTTCTTTCGCCGCATCGATTAAGATTATTGTGAGGTGATTTATAATTCTAGGTTGTTCTTCGGGAATATAAGTTCGGGTTATCAATTGGTTCCTGTTCACCTTGATTTATCAAAAGACGGAACAAAAACTTGTAGGTATTTCTGTGGGAGGCATATTTATCTATTATCATAGACTTTTCTGTGTGATACAGATTTGTTTATTAAAGTCTTCGACTTTGGGTCGTAGCAACTCTTAGTTGTGGGTGAGATCAGCTAAGGGAATCAAGTGCGTAGTATCCTGCTGGTATCAGAGACGTAAGGAGCGCAACTGTACCTTGGATCAGTGTGAGATTGATTGGGGTTCAACTATAGTCTAGAACGAAGTTAGTTTGTAGTAGGCTAGTGTCTGTAGCAACTTAATACAATGTGTGTTCAATCTGTACTAGGTCCCAGCGTTTTTTCTGCATTTGCGGTTTCCTCATTAACAAAATTCTGGTGTTTGTGTTATTTCTTTTCCGCGTTATATTTTTTATATAATTGAAATATCACAGGTTGTGCGTTTGAATCAATCAATTGGAAATCCGACCTTTGGTTGTTGATTGAAATTGATTGATACTTGAACATTGGTCTTTGGTACCGTTCAAGTGATTTCTCTTGTATTCAATTAGACTCGCAGATTTCTATTTGCTTGAGTAAGAATTGAATCAAGAAAGAGAGATATAACTCTTTGATATACTTTATTAATATTGAGTCTAGTTGATTCTCTTGAAAGTATATTGGAGTTACTTCATACAGATTGCTAATCGAAATATTGGGTGTGGTTGTTATACCTCCGCTTTTTCAATTGGTATCAGAGCAGGAAAACACGTTAAAGACCTTACAATTATGTGTTTGTAGCGATCTGACTTTATGGACAGATATGCTATCTCTATTAACGTACCACCAGTCTTCGATGGCTCTAATTACTTATGGAGGAAAAATTTTATGCAAGCTTTTCTTCAAGCACGTGATTTTCAATCATGGGTATATGTAGTTAATGGCTATGATGCTCCCGTTGTGGCAGTAGGAAATGTAAATGTTCCTAAGGACATTGGTGAATACAGTCCTGCCGAGATACTTGTTGCAAAGCAAAACTCTGACGGTTTGAATGCCATCATACATTCCATTACCCGGATCTTCAACACCATGTGACTACGTGCACTAGGTCTAAATATGCTTGGGATATTCTAAAAACCGTATTCGAAGGTAATACCAGTGAAAAGGAAACCAGACTTCAAAACCTTAATTCCGATTGGGAAAGCCTTCGTATGGCAGATGAAGATTCATTTGACAAGTTTAATCACAAAGTGTCTGAAATTGTTAATGCATCTTTTGCATTGGGTAAGACTATTCCTGAAAGGACATTGTGATGAAAATTCTCAGATCACTTCCATCTAGATATGATTCTAAGAAGCATGCCATCGTTGAAGGAAATAACCTTGATGCTCTTTCCAGAAACACGTTGGTTAGAAAGATAAAGATATTTGATCATCAGCACACATCCAAAGTCGGAGAGGATGTTGCTTTCAAAGAAAAAAAGAACACTAAATTACTTGACAAAAGTAAAAGTGTTTATGTCTCTGAGGATGATCTTTCTGAGACTGATTCATCAGATGAGATCCTCACAAATCAGTCTCTATGATCACAAGACAATTTAGTGATCTTTTCTATTGAAGAGAAGTAAACGGTTTTCAAGAGACAAACCTAAGTCATCAGTTAAACCTCATAATCGTATTCCTCCTAAAAACAGGGACACTGATGAAACTGATGACAAGGATATGCCTCAGTGCTTTAAGTGTAAAGGTTTTGGTCATTTTGCAAACGAGTATCCAAATCGGAAGAAATACACTGGGAACAAAGGTCTTGCTGCAACTCTTGATGAAATGTCTGACAGCTATGATTCTCGTGAAGACGAGAAATCAAGCGTTGCACTTCTTGGTGAAAATATTGATTTTGTATGATGCGTGTCGCGGGTGCAACAAATTAGTGATCTTAATTTCACTCAATTAACAAGTAATATAATGAAAGTCAAGGTCGTTCCCACGAAGAGCAGGGAGATTTAGTTGTCAAAAAGTGTCACAATGGGGGGTTTGTTTTAGATTTTAGAACAAAGTAAATAACAAATCAATTAAAAGTAATTAAGATTGAAAGCAATATGGAGAGATGATCGAGGAATCCTTCTTCGTTACTAAACCATCAATGAGTTAATATATTCATCATTAATCATAGATTATTATCAACTGTGGAATAACAACTAGCGCAGTGCTATCCCCTAAAGTCCGTTGGTCACTAGATACCAAAGCGCTCGAATATCAGATTCTATTCATCCAAGCCACCAAGTAGTAGCGCACTCAAGGTGTAACTTGGTCGAATGGTTTATATTTTATGACTTAGGTTAATCTTAGTAGTTAGACTCTTAGCGCAAGGTCCACTTTCTAATGTTGTTATACACGCGATTGCTCCACATAATCCCTCTGCAAGGTCTCACGCTTTCTACTTGTGTATGGGTTATTCAACAATGACACGGGTATCCTAACCCTTTACTAGCAACTAATCAATCAATAAACTACTATAGTTGGCCACCTAGAGCAATCAATTAATCAATCATAGACATTCATTAAAGTAGAAGCAAACAATAATCATATGAAGAACTCAAAATAGATGCATATATTAATCCAAATCAAGTTTAGAACTTAGAATTCATCCTCAATCAATTGTGAATTTAGCTACTCATGGATGTAGAAACACCGATGTTAAACATATAAGAAAATGGAAGAGAAATTAATCGTTACGATAATGAAATCGCTCCAAAACCCTAGTTTTTCTTCTTTGTGTTCTTCTCTCCAAAAGCGTGATTAAAAATTAAAAAGATATATGATAGAGATATCTCTTATATAGGTGTCCAAGTTATACTAGTGCCCGTGCTCGAATCCCGTGCAAAACGGTTGCCAAAATTCGCCAAAAGTTCCAAAAAACAACACACCTCCAAGTCTGGCCGTGCCAAAATGGCTTGAGAATTCTGAATGGGCTTGCGCAAGTGGAAGAGACCCAACCCATTTACCTTAGCAAACTGTTGTTGGCTTGTCAGTTCCCAGACACTGACAAGCATATTCTTCTAGCTCTTCATTCTTTATCCACGGACAGATATCCCTCCGGGAGAATTATTTTTCCCTGACTTTTCATAAAACTCACCATACTTTCAAGGACATTACTCCCTCTGTGAGTTTTATTTTTCCCTGAGTTTAGATTTTTACTCCGACAGAATCACGGACATACATGTCAGCGTGAAATTATTTTTTCCCCTGGATTTTCATTCTCGACCCAGCCATCAACGGATACTCTGGTCGCCGTGAGAATTTAATTCCCCTGAATTTCATTTTCCTAGCAGTAACTCGCGTATACCAGGCTATCCGTGAAATTCCTTCAACTCCAACTGAAACCCAGTGATTTTCCCAAGCTCCGTCAACTGCCATCATTATCTTCAATCAACCAACGTTTACAGCACAACTCCGTACATTGATGATCATGTCATCATCTCAATATCCATATTCCATCACTAGTAACCAACATCTCTCCCTGGTCTGCTTCATTACTGCCAGCAAAAGCATCACAGCTCCATTGCTCATCTCGAGCTTGAGTTCTTCCTTTCCGTCTCTCTGTCATCTCCTGAAGTGCTAAGCACGTTCAAATTCGATTCTCTATTCCTGCTCCATTCACCACCATCCTTCGTTCATAAACCTATTGCCATCTCAATGATCCATCGCATCCTATTGCCAAGGCTCATTCCATTGCTGCTATGTTTCCCATTCGAAACCCCATCAGAAACATCTCCTTCTTATTCAGCACGATCACCATCACAACCATCGTCTCTGTCAACTGCCAAAGACTATCGAGCTCCACCAGTTCAACGAAAATCTCATCTGCCATAAATGGCAAGTGAATACGTCCGGCTTCTAGCTCTGTTGAGCTCTTCTCAGCTTCCAATAGCTCGACTTTCTCTCATCGACGGAAACCTCTCCCAATGGTAGCAGCAGCAACACCGAACCTCCAAGACTCCATATCGAAAATAACCCAACAACAGTAGCTTCATTCTCGTTTTCGTCTCCGTGCTAAACTCTGTCCATCGCTAGCCTAAGTCGACGGCTATCAGCGTCACAAAGATTACCAGCAAAACTGGTCACGCCATTGAACAGTGTTGATCCTGTTAGTTACGTGAGGAAGAAAATGACAATAGCTCCGGCTTCTAGCTCTGTTGAGCTCTTCTCAGCTTCCAATAGCTCGACTTTCTCTCATCGACGGAAACCTCTCCCAATGGTAGCAGCAGCAACACCGAACCTCCAAGACTCCATATCGAAAATAACCCAACAACAGTAGCTTCATTCTCGTTTTCGTCTCCGTGCTAAACTCTGTCCATCGCTAGCCTAAGTCGACGGCTATCAGCGTCACAAAGATTACCAGCAAAACTGGTCACGCCATTGAACAGTGTTGATCCTGTTAGTTACGTGAGGAAGAAAATGACAACCCCCTAACAGACATAAGGGTGCCTGTAGCATACACTCTTTCCACTGTCAGTCTTACGGGACTGACAGTTCAACTCTCTTAACACCCCTGAGCGGCAGCCCTGAGTAATCCAATGGGTGCTTTTAGCAATTCTGTTTATCATCACCTTTCTGCAACTTTAGCTCGCCTCAAATGCTTATAAATACTTCATACGATATCGGATTGACTCCATTATTTCGCCTTTCGCTTCGTCTTTTCGTCCTGTTCGAGATGATATCAAGAATTCCTCAATTTAGATGAGTTTCACTTGGTCTTTGGCCCTTCTCCGCTTGTAGATAACTTCTTTTATTGCACATTTAAGTGCCAATTCGCTTCTTTTGGATGATTCACCTAATAAAACACAAATAAGACAAAACAAACATAATATACAATAATTCGCAAGAATATAAGCAATAACTAGCATGGATTCGACACTAAATATATGCAAAATATGCACTTAACAAATTCCCCCACACTTGGCTTTTGCTAGTCCTCGAGCAAACTATATAAAATACAACAACTCCATGTCGTTAAGGAAACGGTTGCACTTAGCATGTGCAACAGACCTTTAAACCATTAGGTTTCCCTAGTGGACGAGTTATAGTCTCGTGAGGGCTTACGAGAGGTATACCCACAAAACCAGCTCCAACTTCAAAGCGTTCCAGCTTCCCAAGCATCCAAAGAGCTATGAGGACATAGAGTTTCTGCATGCTAGTAATAAGAAGTTACAAATACCAAAGAACATATGCATTCTTAAATCTTGAATGAGAAATAACCACACCATAATGAGAGAATGCGTGTTTGAGAGCGATCAATAAGCATTTTTCCTCGACTTCTGCCTCACTTAAAAGGATTTTATGATAATTGCACTTAATAAGAAAACTTTTTTATGGGTCTCACAAGTGTGCAGGTAGGAATGAAGAGAGAATCCTACACACGTTGAATGGTGGGAAGGAAACTTTCCGAATTATTTCTGGAGATCCCACAAGATCGTGGGAAATAAAAAGACTTTTTCGGATGATCACTAAGAAAGGAAATCAACCATTATTATTAAAAATAGAGGATGAGAGTATTTACCACCTTCACATCCGATTGCAATGATGAAAGCACCACTCTCAGAGCATCCAATAAAAACGTCTTCCTTCAGCTCGTCTTCTTCATCTTCTTGGTCTTCGTCTTCGGTCTTCAACTTTGATGATGAACTCTTGAACTTCATAAAACTTTGACAATTATAACTCTTTTCCTCTATTCCTTGTTGCTCGAAACTTCTTTATAAATTTTTCTTCCTTCCCCACGGCCTTATTAAATAAATAAAAACAATATAACAAAATTTTCTTGTCTCTTTTTTTTTTTAAGAGAACAAGAAAAATAATACAAAAATTAACAATGGAAATAGCCATGGGTGAAGTACTTTACCGCTTGATTCTTCAAAACTTGTATTGTCTTCGAACTCCAATAATTCTTATCTTTTGATTTTCTTCGCTCTTGTACTTAGTCTTCCACTTTGATATAGAATTTCGCTGAACTCCAATAATTCTTATCTTTTGATTTTCTTCGCTCTTGTACTTAGTCTTCCACTTTGATATAGAATTTCACTCCTTGTATTGTTAGTCTTTAACATGTATTTAAAATTCTGCTCATTGTATGTTGCTTTACTTGGATATGAAATTTTCTCTTCCTTGTATTGTTGCTTGTAAATCTCAAACGTCTTCAACCTTCCTTGTAGATTTTGATGTCGCTCCACTTGTTGATGATGATGGTGTTTCTATGGATCTGTTGTTGGCGAGAGAGAGAATGGTGCTAACTGCAAATCAAACTACAAGAAGGTGGTTTTCATCCATAGACGTCATCCTCATGATTGACAAAATTAGCACTCAATATATCAAAGAGTAGTTATTGTATTGGTGGGGAGGTTGGGTAGCCTACCATTCTACCCAGAATTAACGTACGGTGACACACACTCAAAAGAAAGCTCTTTAGTCATTTATAAAGAAATCTGGTCTGGTGCGGCGGTTAATATGAAAATGGGTAGTCTCCAGTAATGATTGATCAGAAACTCTAATAATGCATTTCTTCCTGCACCTCATTTGATTCACCGGCATGATTAAATCCATTATTTAACACTCCAATTCGTAAGAAATCCGAACGTAGTTCGTTAACATTTCCAAGCTCAGTTATGTCGGCCAGAATTCTCTATGTAAACATACCTAGAAGTATGCTAGTGACTCTAAAATCTCTAAGATTTGAAGGTTTTTATGCAAATTTTTTTGAAAACTCAAAAATAACTAAAAACTCTATATGCAAAATACTCCCCCACACTTAAACTTCACATTGTCCTCAAACTGAAAAATCTGAATTCTGAAGTAGCAGTAGATAAAACACAAAACCTGTGCAAATTGGTAAGGAATTTGGAAAAACTCCATTTCACTAAAGTGGTTCATCTACGTGATTTCAACACAGTGTCAAAAGGGCACAGTGTTTCGATAAAAGGTCTGACAGTTATGGTCTCTGGACTGAACTACGCGCAGTCTGAATTTTTCTGACGAAAAGGTATTCATCATAATTCTCTTCTAAGATAGATTCCGGACGCAATGAAATTAAACATGGGGATTGAAGTATGATATGAAAACAATAAAAACAAAAAATAAAAGGGTTTAAGATACAAAACCTATGGATTTCCTCCCATTTATCGCTTGGTTTAAAGTCGTCAGCCCGACTTGACATTCTCTTTACTACTCCTCCAGAGGGAGTAAATCCTGAAGTTCCATCATGTACACATTCTCCGTAGGGAAGTTTTCGTAATATGGCTTCAACCTATGGCCATTGAATTTGAAAGTTGTTCCTGTTGCGAGACTAGTAACCTCAACTGCACCATGAGGAAAAACATTAGTAACAACAAACGATCCACTCCAGCGGGACCTTAGCTTACCAGGAAATAACTTAAGACGAGAATTAAATAGAAGAACTTTTTGACCCACAACAAAACTCTTTCGAGAAATCATCTTGTCATGGAAAAGTTTCGTCTTCTCCTTGTATATACGAGCACTCTCGTAAGCATCGTTACGTATCTCCTCTAGCTCATTGATTTGTAGTTGCATTTGTTTCCCCGATTTGTCATACTCCATGTTGCACATCTTTACCGCCCATAAAGCCTTATGCTCAAGTTCAACTGGGAGATGACAAGCTTTTCCATAAACCAACCGATATGGAGACATACCAATTGGTGTCTTGTATGCTGTTCTATACGCCCAAAGTGCATCGTTGAGTCTATAACTCCAATCCTTCCGTGTAGCATTAACGGTTTTCTCAAGGATGGACTTAATCTCACGATTTGAAATTTCAGCTTGCCCACTAGTTTATGGGTGATACAGCGTACCAATCTTGTGTGTAATGTTGTGCTTCTTGAGGAGAGCATGGAAGAATTTCTTGAAGTGCGAGCCTCCATCACTAATAACCACTCTTGGTGTACCATGTCTAGAGAAAATATATTCCTTCAAAAACTCACAAACAACTTGAGAATCATTAGTAGGGGTGGATTTAGCTTCCACCCATTTAGAAACATAATCCACAACAAGAAGTATATAAAATTTTCCATTCGAATTAACAAAAGGACCCATAAAATCAATGCTCCACACATCAAAAATTTCGACAGTGAGAATAGGATTGAGTGGCATTTGATTTCGAGCACCTAGATTCCCCGTTCGTTGACATCTATCACAAGATTTGCAAAAAGCATATGTATCCTCAAATAGGGTAGGCCAATAAAATCCACTCTCAAGGACTTTGAGATTTGTACGTTTTGCACCAAAGTGACCACCACAAGCATAAGAATGACAAAAAGATAGAATTGACTGAAATTCAGAGTTTGGTACGCACCTGCGGATAATTTGATCAACACCATATTTCCATAAGTAGGGCTCATCCCACACATACTGCTTGTCTATTTTCTTAAGCTTTAGATTTTGAAAATTAGACATCGTACTAGGTACTTTCCTTGTAACCAAATAGTTCACTACATCAGCGTACCAAGGTATTGATTCTTCAATTGAGAAAAGTTGTTCGTCTAGAAAACGATTATGTAATGGGAGTTCTTCTTCGGAAACAACAAGTCTACTAAGATGATCAACAACTATATTCTCAACACCTTTCTTATCTTTGATTTCCATATTGAATTATTGTAGCAAAAGAATCCAACCTATGAGTCTTGGATTAGGCTCCTTCTTTTTCAATAGTTACCTTAATGCTGCATGATCAGAATCTACAATCACATTGGCACCCACCAAATAAGCTCTAAATTTTTCCAATGCAAATACTATAGACAACAACTCGTTTTCGGTGGTTGAATAGTTGACTTGCGCTTCATTAAGGGTCCTTGATGCATAATAAATCACATGTGACCTCTTGTCTACTTTATGACCTAAAACAGCTCCGACTGCATAATCACTTGCATCACACATTAACTAGAATGGCAAACTCCAGTCAGGTGATTTAATAATTGGTGCAGTAGTCAACAATTCCTTCAATTTATTAAAGGCATCCTTGCGCTCCTGGTCGAAGTTAAAGGAAACCTCCTTTTGCAACAATTTGCACATCGGCATTGAGATTTTGGAGAAATCTTTGATAAACCTCCTATAAAAACCTGCATGACCAAGAAACGAGCGAATTCCCCTCACCAAAGTGGGGTATTGTAAGTTCCTAATAAAGTCTATCTTTTCCTTGTCTAATTCGAGCCCTTGGGAAGACACGATGTGGCCAAGTACAATTCCATGGTTTACCATAAAGTGGCATTTCTCCTAGTTTAAAACCAAATTAGTATTTATGCATCTTTTAAGCACAAAGTTCAAGATTATTTAAACAAATATCAAATGAATCGTCATAAACACTAAAGTCGTCCATAAATACCTCAATGATGTTTTCCACGTAATCAGAAAATATACAAACCATACATCTCTGAAAAGTGGCTGGCGCATTGCAAAGACCAAATGACATTCTTCTGTATGCAAATGTACCGAAAGGACAAGTAAAAGTAGTCTTCTCTTAATCCTTCGGTGCAATAACAATTTGATTGTAGCCCGAATAACCATCCAAAAAGCAATAATGTGAATGTCTCGCTAACCTCTCTAGCATCTGATAAATGAAAGGCAAAGGAAAGTGATCCTTGCGGGTAGCCGAATTGAGCTTTCTGTAGTCTATGCACACTCGCCATACTGTTTGAGAACAAGTTCATCATCTTGATTTCTAACAACAATCACACATGATTTCTTAGGCACCACTTGCACTGGACTAACATATTTGCTGTCAGAAATTGGGTAAATCACCCCCACACTTAGTAATTTGAGGATCTCTTTCTTCACGACCTCCATCATTGGGGGGTTAAGCCTACGTTGAGTATCACGTACTGACTTGATATCATCTTACATAAGGATTCTATGCATGCACATGGCTGGACTAATGCCTTTGATGTCAGCAATTGTCAAAACAATAGCCGTTTTGTGCTCTTTCAGAACCCTAAGGAGGCGTTCTTCCTGTACTGCTGTGAGATTCTTTGCAATAATGACTGGAAGCTCTTCTCCATCACCCAAGTAAGCGTATTTTAAGTGATCAGGTAGAGGTTTCAGCTCTAATTTAGGTGTCTGCACAACAGAATGTAAAGGAACTTCATCAGTTACAGGTAAAGAGATATATGAAATATTACATGTTATAACTTATTGTGATGCCATTAAAGCACCACATGTCTCAACAAACTCCTTGAGAATATCAACGTCCAAGTTAGGAATGTCATGGATGTCCAAATCAATGTTATTTTGTAGCACAGATTCAAATTCATCTTCTTTGTTCAAATCAAACATCTGTTGTGCTAACAAACCAATAACATCAACAGAAAATGGGAATGTATATCACTTGGATAACGCATAACTTCAAAAATGTTGAAGCGTATAACCTCTTTGTCAAACTCCATAGTGAGTGTTCCAGTATCACAATCAATCTTCGTCTTAGCAGTCTTCATAAATGGTCTCCCAAGAAGTAATGAAGTATATGAACAATTGTCCCCATTATGCATATCCACAACAAATAAATCAATCAGAAAGATTAGTTCATTCACTTGCACCAACACGTCTTCCACGAGTCCCTTAGGATATATGTTAGACTTATTAGCTAATTGAATGATAATCCCTGTCTCCTTTAAAGGTCCCAGATTCAAAGAATCATAAACATCGGATGACATCACGCTTATGGAAGCTCCCAAATCAAGCAAAGCACGCTCGAACCGTTTGTCACCAATAGTAATTGGCACTGTAAAACCACCAGGATCTTTACACTTTGCAGTCATCTTCTTTAGAAACATAGTTGAAGCACTTTCTCCCACTTGAGTGATCTCGTTAGCAATCAACCTCTCCTTCTTTGTACACAAATCCTTCAGAACTTTGGCATACCTGGGTACCGTTCTGATGTCCTCAATAAATGGAATGTTGATATGCACCTTGCTGAAAATATCCATAATCTCCTTGTCCAGAGCTTGCTTCTTTGACTTGGAAAAAATACTATGAAAAGGAGGTTGGTGAGGTTTTAAAAGAACCTACAACTTAGACCTGCAAGTATACAGGGTCAGTTGTAGTGAGTGAGGTAAGAAGGGGTTTGTCCTCAGGGACAAGGTGGGTGCTAAAGTTGCTTCTAATGGTCTTTACTAACTGATTCTATGCAAGAGTAACACAATTGTTGTTTGGTTGGGTGTCTAAACGACGAAGATGATTGATAGTAACAGAAACAGTAAAGCAATATGCAAAGAAAGTAAATAGAGCAAATGATGAGAATGGTACTAGGGACTTTGAGTCCACCACTAACTTACACTAGTTATTCTGCTCATAACACTAACCTTTTCCTTATATCTGATAACAAAAGGGATGTCAATCCTCTGTATATCTAAGGTCACCTTGATATGAATGATTCAATCACAACTAAGGTATTTCTCCTAAGCATTAACTGTCTTTTCAGGGAACAGCTAATCAAAAGATCAATATATGAGATTAAGTATGAGTTGTAGTTCTTCAGCACAGTATTATTCTAACTACAATGGATACATGGCATACACTGTGAAAGTAAAGTACTGAAGTCCTAAGATTGAATTTTATTCTAAAACAATTAAGCACAACAAGGTTACTGCCATTAACAGGAATAACTAGTAGCAAACTAGGGCTTCATCTAAACCCTAGCAGGTGAATTTAGAACAAGATGAAGATGATGAAATCAAACATGAACTACTGCTTGGTGCACCGGCTAATCCGGGCATGCCTTATACAACAACCCAAGGTCTCAATTTATAGTTACACAAACTAACCCTAAAAATCCCCAATTTCAGAATTAGGGTTTCATAAAAAATAAAATTAACTCTTACCTAATCTCTGAAAACACTCAATCATCTTCACCCATGCTTCTATTGCTTCTTGTCGTCCAACTGCTGCTCCAATTGCGTGCTATTTCTCAACCTAATTTACTAATCTCACACGCCTAGGGTTTCTGAGAAGAGGCGTGAAAAATTAGTGAATTAGGTTGCTGAAATGGTTGAGGAAGTAGGTAATGATGGTGGTAGTGATGGGTTATAGTGGTTGATGGATTTGATGGTTTTGGTGGTGGTTGGATATGGTGGTGAAGGAGTTGCAGGTGATGACAGAGTTTTCTCTGCAGACGGTGAGGGAGAAGATGGAGTCGATAGAATTGGAGAAGGGTGCGTTTGTTTTGTGGGTATAGGTGTTAGGTGTTGTAGTGTTGAGCGGTTGTAGCAAATTCGATGTCCAGCGAAGATGATACGTTGGATGATCACATCTGGATTGAATCGAACGGCTAAGATGGAACAAGCTTGCAGCGACCATTGGATGCGTGATACAACAATTCTGACGGCTTAGATTGGAGTTAGGTACTATGATGTTTGACAGGAGCTTCAAGATTTGATGCTCGGTGATGAGGCGAACGTTGGATGATGTGATGGAACCAATCTGACGGCTCTCATGGAAATGGGTATGGATATTGGAAATGGATTTGGGTAAGGGTTTTGGGCCTTGGGTATGCCAAGCCCATATCTTCTTTAAGGACAATTCTTCCTCTTCAAGCCCACTTCTAGTTGATCCGGCTCTTGCAAACATCATTCTTCGCTGCCTTTCTGCGGGAGTCTTTGCCGTTTCTTTGCTCTTTTCGCTCCGTGAGTTAACCAGGCTTTATTTAGTACCTAAAAATGCAAAATTAATTGAGAAAAGTATTTATTCTTGAAAACAACGAAAACACAGAATATGGGATAAAATGGAGCGTTAGTGCACAAATGATGAGTTAAATGCCAATAAAAAGGTGCAAATATATACAATATTTGGCACTCATCAAATACCCCCAAACCTGAATTTTACTTGTCCTCAAGTAAAACAAAACTAAGGAAACCTACCTATACCACTGTCGCTGGTCTCTCGATTGCATTTAGCGAATGCAATAAGCCTTTTAAACCACTAAGTGTCCCTAGTGGACGAGTTGAAGTCTCGTGAAGGTTTGCTTAGAACGTACCTACAAAGTTCTAGGACAAAATATAAGCTCAGATTCCATGAAATGTGACATGTGCAAGACAGTAGAAGCTCACAGCAAAATGGAGATGTCAATCTAGCTATCAAAGGCACAATCCTAGCACTGATAACAAATAAAAACATGTGATAAGAGTGTAAAGTGTATCTATACATGTGTAAAGAAAGATCGGATGTTATGACTACTAATCACCAAGAGATAGTTTCTCAGGCTAAGAACCGAGGTCGAAATCTAGCTAGCTGTCCGGACTTTACGAGAATTGTGAATGAGTTGGAGGTATTTCACAATTACTCGCGTTGTACATCAATGGAATACACCCTTCCTTGCTTATAACACAAAAACACAAAAGGTGACTCTTTACATGACTCTTATTTACATTGACTACTCTCTTTTATTTTTGGAACAGGAGAGGATGGAATTGATAAATACTTGATTTTTTTTTTTTTTGAAAAAAATATTTACAACATGGTAACTCTTTTGATACATAAGCAAAAAGAAACAAAAAATTACATGACACTTTGCAAGAGGTAGCCCTTTTTGATGCACCCAGTTAAATTCGATGGTTGTCTTTCTTAATGTAACCTCCATCTTCTATCCCAACCAACCAAAGAACAAGCTAGTCAAGTTTCGTTCAGTATTCTAAAGTGATTGGAAATCGTGACTTCCGATAGAACACCACAAGGGTGAGGCTATACATGTATTGGTAGATCGTGCGCGTGCAAGTTTCTTATCACTATGTGAATTGTGCTAGAATCAGGGTGCCTAAATATCTAGACTAAAAATCCTTATGTTTACATATATGCACAAGAGTCAACATTTCAAGGTAAATGATCTCCATTTTTATGTTTTTTTTTCAATTTTTTTTTTTTTTTTGATTTTTTTTTTTTCAAAAAGAAAGAGTTTTGTTTTCAATTATAGCATGCTATCAAGGTATCTACTTTTCACCCCCAAACCTAAACTAAACATTGTCCTCAATGTTTCAGAAGATAAACATGATTATAACACATACCATGAGAACGATGCTAAGTGTAGAAAAAGGAAAGAGATTACCGGATATTGGCGAAAGCAAGTTTTGAGCTCCATTATTCAAGGAAAAACCCAACAGTAACTCAACTGAATTCACATTGGGTTAGCACAATATATACAAGAAACATATGTTTCCACTAAACATTACCTACCAGATTATATACAAACAATTCACTATATACATACAGTCTAAAGAGTTGAGGATCATCTCAAAAGACAAAGTGTTGAAACACAGACAGTTTCAAACAACAAAAATTGGACTGAAATGAAAGTGAGAGTGAAAAACCAGATGAATCACCCCCAAACCTATATTTTTCAACAGGTTTATTTTTTAGCACAAAATCTTTCAATTTTAGGGGTGCAGGATTCAAAAGGTCTAACTCAAAATGGACTTTTTGCGGGATGGGCAAAGAAATGTATTCCAATTGTGGCTCCTTAAAAGTATTGTATTTTGATGCAAAATAGTCCAAAAGGACTTGGGAGGCACACAGTTCCAATCCTAGGTTGGGAATTTTCAGAAAAGTTGGTTTAAAAGTTTTGTTACAAACCAAATCTAGGTTGGGTGGAATAATCTCAATATGCGATTTAGGTAAGAAAGTTGGTACTTCTAAGTTATTTTCATGGATAAGATCAATAGTACCAACACATACTTCCCCTAAATCAGAAATTGGTAAATCATGCTCACATTCATCGAACAAAACATCAAGACCTAAGTCGGTATCATGATTGTCCGTAGTACTCAAATCAACATCGGAAGAAATAACATTTTGTGACTTAGGCAAGGAATCAGACACATCAAATTTGTTTTCATGCATATTAACATTAGTGTCTACAGAAGATTCAACTATTCCTATTTCATGCTCATCTTCGAAGAACAATTGTACGAATCCCATGTCAATATCAAAATCATATGAATTACAATGAGTATTAGAAAAAACAACATTCATGAAGGTCGAGGGCGAGAAGCCATATTTTATTGAACCAACAGGTTCCACAATATTTTCATGTTCTTCTAACATATCATCATAATCATCATCATGGTAGCATGCATATTGGTCCTCATTAACAGTGGTGGTGTCCTTAGTCAATTCATGTTCCTCTAAATTAGGTTCATATTCGACATCACTTAAATGAATGGGACTAGACACTTCATTAGGGACAACATACATTTCCTCATGAATTTCCTCCTTTTGTAGGTGATGCAAAATCTGATCTAAATGCGCCTGAATTCGTGATATAGATCTAGCAGAATTTTGTTCACTGAGTCTGAGAGCTTCTATGGTGGAGTCTAAATTCATGTGAGTACAAAATTCTTCATGTTAAAATTGTGGTGGTGATTGGTACATGTGTGCATGGTCATTGGTATCTATAAATACTGATCGCAACCTTGGAAAGGTTGATTATGGTCCCAATGATTACCAGCCTCATAATATGTGGGCATTTCATAATTTGGATTTTCATGGTATCCTCTAGATTGACTAAATTCATGCAAAATATCACAGTATTCATCTGGGTGGTCTAAACCACCACATAAGGTACAAGCATGCATTTCAGGTTGGCTAGGTTGATACATGTCTGAATAGTCATTAGGGTTTGCAAATTGAGGCTCATGACCTTGAAAAGGTTCATAATAATAATCCCTATAACTATTGACATTATGGAATGGGGGAGGATCACAATGTGAATCTGGCCCGTAAGCAAGTTCTCTAAGTGTTTTGTTTCCACTCCCCGAAGCGGACCAAAATCCAGACATGTTTTGTTTAACAACCACACAAATCACAAAGAAGCAAGGCCCATACTTTGAGAAAAAAGGTAAGCCCAAAATTTTGGTTTTAGACTTTAAAGGTAAAGCCCATTTGGGAATTTTTGGTTTTAAATGGGAAATTTGGTTTTAAATGGGAGCAAAACTTTGGTTAAATGGAAGCAATTCTTGGTTTTAATAGGTTAAGAGGGGCTTTTGATTCTGAAAATTTGGATTACAAGGCCCACAACTCAGTTTGAATGAAGTCCAGCAGAGAAGTTGTGAAAATTCTAGGCCCACTGCTTGGTTTTCAATGAAGCCCAGCTGAGCAATTTAGACGAAGCCCAGCAGTTTAATTTTAAACAGAAGCCCAAGTTCAGTTTTGATTACAAAGCCCAAAGATCAGTTTAAGTTTTAAGCCCACGGTTTAGTTACAAACTATAAGCCCACTCTTCAGTTAAACTACAAGCCCAGACTTCAGTTTGAAACGAAATTTAAACAAGCCCACAAATTTAAACAAGCCCACAATTCAGGGATACACAACAAGCCCACAGAACTGTTTTGAGTTTAGGCTTACTGTTTTTAGGCTAACTCAAGCAAATGCAACAACCCAGTTGGGTCTTAGCCAAACCAATGCAGCACCACAGCTTCTCCTGCTCCTTTTCTTTTCCTTTGCTTTGGCTTGAACAATAACACCACAGGTAGTATCACAAGCTTTTTGGCTCTCAGTGCACTGCTACTTCTTTCTCCTCCAGCTCTTTTGCCTTTGCAGCAGCAGCACCAACTACCTGACACTCACTGTGTGTGATCAGTACACAGAAAAGGCATGGAATGGTGGAAGCAAAATGAACAACTGCATAAAGCAGTGCAGTTAGAACTGCAGATGAGCAGGCAGTTTTCAGAGATAACACAATTTGTATTTGTGCAGCAGGAGCAAGTTGCAGATGCAATAGCAAGGTTACAGTCTCACAGAGTGCAAATTACAAGAGTGCAGTTGGACATAGATGGAGATATTGCCAGTTACAGCACAACTCAGTTGAGATTGTCAGATCAATTGGACTGAAACATAGCTAACAAGATGCAATGGTGCAGTGGTTGACAGTATACCATTTTAAGTAAGCTTCAGGTGACAGAGTTACAGATGCAATATGGCCTAAATGGCTGAAATCTGAACTGTAACTGAGATTCTTATCAGTTCATAGAAGCATGAGCAGAATTAAGACACAAGTGTGCTTATCAGTTCAAATGTGCACAAGACACCAATCACAGAAATAAGCCAAAATATGCAGGCTATATTGCCAATACAGAGCAAGATGCTAAGATGCAAGTGTAAGCAAGGATCAGATGGCACAATCTTTCAGAGGACAAGAAGGTTATAGGACACCAAATGCAGTTCACAGTGCTAGATGCAGTTGTACTGAGATGAAGTTACAGGTGCAGAACAGAATGATGTCAACTACACTAGCATGCTAGCACATGACAAAAGTGACTAAATACAAGCTACAGAATGGGACTTAAATGCAGATGCACTTGAGATGCAGAACAGATACACAAGTTACAAATATGCACATATTGAAAAACTAGTATGCAGGGCATAGGACAAAATACTGGAGAGTATGCAGTTATGCACAAAGATGCAGGTGGAGCTAAAACAAGATGGATATACGATGAAGTGATGCAGAACTACAACTAAGTATGCAAATACAGCTAAGTTAACAGAACAACAGATGATAGAATGATGCAGCTACAGATGCTCAGAACTGAAAAAATTAAAACTACATCTAAACTATATTATCAATAGCAAGAAAACACAAAAATTAAACACATATATACAGGGTGAAAAGTTGAAAATCAGTGAAGAAGGCAAAAGAAGCAAATACACCGCTACCGAGTCCCCGACAGCGGCGCCAAAAACTTGGTGAGGTTTTAAAAGAACCTACAACTTAGACCTGCAAGTATACAGGGTCAGTTGTAGTGAGTGAGGTAAGAAGGGGTTTGTCCTCAAGGACAAGGTGGGTGCTAAAGTTGTTTCTAATGGTCTTTACTAACTGATTTTATGCAAGAGTAACACAATTGTTGTTTGGTTGGGTGTCGAAACGACGAAGATGATTGATAGTAACAGAAACAGTAAAGTAATATGCAAAGAAAGTAAATAGAGCAAATGATGAGAATGGTACTAGGGCATTTGAGTCCACCACTAACTTTCACTATTTATTCTGCTCATAACACTAACCTTGTCCTTATATCTGATAACAAAAGGGATGTCAATCCTCTGTATATCTAAGGTCACCTTGATATGAATGATTCAATCACAACTAAGGTATTTCTCCTAAGCATTAACTGTCTTTTCAGGGAACAGCTAATCAAAAGATCAATATATGGGATTAAGTATGAGTTGTAGTTCTTCAGCACAGTATTATTCTAACTACAACGGATACATGGCATACACTGTGAAAGTAAAGTACTGAAGTCCTAAGATTGAATTTTATTCTAAAACAATTAAACACAACAAGGTTACTGCCATTAACAGGAATAAGTAGTAGCAAACTAGGGCTTCATCTAAACCCTAGCAGGTGAATTTAGAACAAGATGAAGATGATGAAATCAAACATGAACTACTGCTTGGTGCACCGGATAATCCGGGCATGCCTTATACAACAACCCAAGGTCTCAATTTATAGTTACA
Organism: Papaver somniferum; assembly: GCF_003573695.1. Lineage (NCBI taxonomy): Eukaryota > Viridiplantae > Streptophyta > Magnoliopsida > Ranunculales > Papaveraceae > Papaver > Papaver somniferum. The sequence goes on along the minus strand of NC_039363.1, from coordinate 120,570,010 downwards.
CAAACTAACCCTAAAAATCCCCAATTTCAGAATTAGGGTTTCATAAAAAATAAAATTAACTCTTACTTTATCTCTGAAAACACTCAATCATCTTCACCCATGCTTCTATTGCTTCTTGTCGTCCAACTGCTGCTCCAATTGCGTGCTATTTCTCAACCTAATTTACTAATCTCACACGCCTAGGGTTTCTGAGAAGAGGCGTGAAAAATTAGTGAATTAGGTTGCTGAAATGGTTGAGGAAGTAGGTAATGATGGTGGTAGTGATGGGTTATAGTGGTTGATGGATCAGAGTGATATTTATAATCTCCTTGATAAAAGCATTTAGCTTCGGCTTTATGATTGCATATAAACAAGTTGATATGTGCTTTCTTTTGTTCATGAAATATCTCTTTTGGAAATTTCATTAGGAACCATTTTCGTACCTTCGCCAATTTTACTGACAAAAAGGGGGAGAATTAATACGTAGTTCAAATATATATGGTTTTCGGATCATTATGTAAGGGGGAGTGGTTTCCATGTGATATGGAGTATTGACTAAGGGGGAGTGATACATATCACCAAAGTGTTATTGTCGAAGTTATGATACAATTGAACTTTGATGCTGCATAATGATACTATGACACTGTATAACAATGATTGAGAATACTTGTTTTCTCATTGTTATAGCTACGGATTTTCAACAACGATGATGCTGGACTTACAACCTTTGGGATCATTGGAGTACTTGGAAGTGACGAAGATTTCGAGTAATGTTGAAGATTAGGCATGTGGAATAAGATCTACAAAAGTTTATTCATTTATTTTTGTATTCCATATGTATTGATAGTTTTGTCACTAAAATTGACAAAGAGGGAGATTTTTAGGGCACTGCTCGGTAGAACTAGCATCCGTTGCTATCTCAAGCATGTTTTTTAATGTTAGTGATCAAAACTATAAGTCTTGATTTCTAGTCTACTATAGATAAGTCTCGGACTAGGATAGAAATTGTAGTTGAGCTCAAGAACTCCATGGAGATCATCATAAAAGACGAAGAAATACTCAAGGAACTGGTGGAACTTCATCGACTAAAAGATATGTGGAGACTTGAACTTATCTATCACTCAAAAGTCTATCTACTATATCTCCTATCTTGAGACAAAAGTCGTTTTGCTATATAGACTTTGATTATACACATCTGCTATTTCGAGCCGAGTTTATCTCGCTTATCTATTTCTCGAAATATGTGTTGGTAAGCTTTCGCTTTGGACAAATTCATCTTTACCTAGTGAAGAAAGTCATGTTATGTTTCAATCACTTTTAAAATGGCTTTGACGAAAAATGGTTTGTGAATAACAACTATATAACGTCCTCTGAGAATGTTTCAATGATTGAAATGATAGTTTAGATTATATAACCAATGTTGTATATAAGCATTGTGTGGCAACACATATATGTATAAGTCCTTATTCCTTGAACCAAAGTATGCGTACTTTGTTGATCAGGAAAATCGGAGCAAGAGCTGTGAACTCAGTCCGCGAACCCAGTCCACAAACTGGCGGAGGTTCTCATCCCGAGAATATCTGCTGGAGTTTGTGAACTCCTTCCGAGAACTTAAGTCCTCGTACTTTAGTTGGTTATATCTAAAGACGATTATTTTGTGAACTTATATTTATATTAACTAAAGAATGCAAATTCCAAACCGTGGCTATAAATTTCATGAATCGATTCGAGTGAATCAAATCGTTTTTGCTTCGATTGTGTCTTGTATAGTTATATAAGATTTATACAATTGAATAACTCTCTAACTAGTTTATTTGAGTCATTTGAACTAGTTATGATGAAGAAGAATATGGTTGATATGAAAGTGCTCATATGGCTAACCATTTGGTTAACTACTGTTGAACCAACAAATGTACACGTTTGGGAGAACTCTAGCAACTGGGGAACCTAATCTAACACTGATTGCAAACCCTGATTTGAAAGACTATATAAGGGAGAACTCTAGCAACTGGGGAACCTAAGCCCCACACCTCTTGTGTGATACTAGTTGTATTAGATAGATTCGATTCTCCTTTAACCTTAGGTTTCTTCTTGTAAACCAGGTTAACGACTTGAAGACTTCATTGGGATTGTGAAGCCAAACCGATACTACTTTCTTGTAGTTGTATGATCTGATCTTGCTGATTCTATCGTGTTGAGTACAATCGTAATGATTGGCTTGAGATTAATATCTCCGATAGGCAAGATATAAAAGTAGTCACAAACATCTTCGTCTTATCGTTTGTGATTCCACAATATCTTCTTTCGCCGCGTCGATTAAGATTATTGTGAGGTGATTGATAATTCCAGGCTTTTCTTCGATAATATAATTCTGGGTTATCAACTGGTTCATGTTCACCTTGATTTATCAAAAGACAGAACAAAAACTTGTAGATATTTCTGTGAGTGACAGATTTTTCTATTATCATAGACTTTTCTGTGTGATACAGATTTGTTTATTAAAGTATTTGACTTTGGGTCGTAGCAACTCTTAGTTGTGGGTGAGATCAGCTAAGGGAATCAAGTGCGTAGTATCCTGCTGGGATCAGAGATGTAAGTAGCGCAACTGTACCTTGGATCAGAGTGATATTGATTGGGGTTCAACTGCATTCCAGACCGAGTTAGTTTGTAGTAGGCTAGTGTCTGTAGCGGCTTAATACAGTGTGTGTTCAATCTGGACTAGGTCCCGGGATTTTTCTGCATTTTCGGTTTCCTCGTTAACAAAATTCTGGTGTTTGTGTTATTTATTTTTCGCGTTATATTTTGTTATATAATTGAAATATCACAGGTTGTGCGTTTGAATCAATCAATTGGAAATCCGACCTTTGGTTGTTGATTGAAATTGATTGATACTTGAACATTGGTCTTTGGTACCGTTCAAGTGATTTCTCTTGTATTCAATTAGACTCGCAGATTTCTATTTGCTTGAGTAAGAATTGAATCAAGAAAGAGAGATATAACTCTTTGATATACTTTATTAAGATTGAGTCTAGTTGATTCTCTTGAAAGTATATTGGAGTTAGTCCATACATATTGCTAATCGAAATATTGGGTGTGATTGTTGTACCCCCGCTTTTTCAATGTGATTGTGGTGGTTTGTTTGATTCATTCAGAAATTATAAACATGAATCTTGCCCAAAGGTGTTTTTTGTTTATGAAGTATGATGTGAATCAAGTCTCATATGTGTGAAAACTTTTCATATGAGAATTTGTCTTAAACTTATTAAGACTCGTTGTATGTCGTATTTCTGCCCAAAGGTGATTCGCGATGATACAGAGTCTTGTTTTGAGTTTAAGATGTTATGTTTCTTGCTTATTGGCATGCCATCTATATGGTTTGTTTCCATAGCTAACTAAAGAGATAATAAGCATATGTGTGTTGCGTGAATCTGAATTTCAGTGGAATTGTGATTGTGATTTTCATCAAGTTTATTCCATGTGTTTGAATCTTAAATTAAGCGGGAGTGATGTTTGTAGATTGGTTATAGCTTGTTTGTCATCATTCTTACATTCTTGTGGGTTTTGTATACTTATAAAGTAGTCTCCAGTTTGAGATGAAGCATGGTATGGTTAAAGTAAATGGGAATATGATGTTATGGCTTTATCATTATATCTGTTTCCTTACTTTTGTAAGGTATTATATGCTCATAAAGTGGTATCTGGTAGAAGACATAATTCTCATTCGATATCATTAATGTCATAAAAATTCTTGGTCTCATGATGAATACGAGCATAGTGCTTAATTCGAGCAAGACAATGGGGATTTCAATAAGGAGAAAAAGTGGGTGGCGTAAGAGTATATGTGTGTTGCTTGTATGGCTTTAACCCAATCCAATAAAGTTATAAGTGCAATTCAGTTTTGGCATAAGGTTAAGCCAAGTAAAGTATTTAAGTTTCAGTTTGGTTTTGGCGTAAATATAAGACAATAAATGATTTCCGGTTTGAAAACAAAATGTTTTACTTGAGAATAATAGGTTGTCTAGTTTTCTGATTGTATAAACGGCTTACGCATCTTAAATGTGACGTGTAGGTCTCTATAGTCGAAGGTTAGCATACTATTTGACTCGAGTGTGCGGCTAGCATAAAAATTATTTTGTAAAGTTTTTAAGAAAAGTTTTATTGCTTAAACAAGTGGGAGATGTTAGCATTTGTGTGTTTTGCGCAACAAATCTCCATTAGGTTAAACTAATTCTTGTTTACACTATGTTAAGTCGGATTAGTCACAATCCACATTAAGGCATGTTTATGGTATTAATCATGCACTAAAGACTAGCTTAAGGTTATTGCTAGATAAGGATTGATCTGTATTCATGAAAGTATACAGTCTTTGATGAAAGGACAATGGTGGTTATGTTTTTTTTTTGATAAGGGAAATTCATTAAAAGCTAAGGAAAGGAAGATACATAGTTTTTGTTACAAAGCATATAAATCCACATATCTTTTCTAGATTTATCCCAATATCTAGAATCGATATATACATCCGAGTACCTATTCAAACTTCTAGCTAACTTATCCACATAACTATTACAAGTTCCTTTGATGTGAAAGAAATAAGAACTAGCAAAAATATTTCCACAAAGCTTGAAGCAAAATAGCTTTTGATCTCCAACAGACGAAAAAATTGTTCTTCTTTTGCATACTATTCATCACATTTCTATTATCATTTAAGAAAATTATTCTTTCATGTCTGAATCCTTACATTTATTTGACTGCTTCTCTGCATGCTCTGGACTCAGCTTCCTCTGCATTGGAGCACCAACCTGTTCCTCCTGCAAAATCAATAATATGTCCTAGATTGTTAGTTTGTACTACACCATAGGCAAATTTCCTTGTTTTATTTTGAAAAGCAGACATCAAAGCAAACATAATAAGCATCTTTTAAGTCATTTGTATCTCTATTATTACAGTTGGGATGAGGTCTTCCACAATTACTGTCACAATTGTTCCTGACAGTAACACAATTCTTATTATTGATGAAAGTATGAAGATCCTTCTTTATGAAATCAATAAGATCTTTTGGGTTAGCCTTAACTCCATCAAAAACAACCCTACATCTAAACTTCCAGATGTACGAAAGAATATAAGCAATGAAATCTCTATTATTGTTGTCTTTTAGCCAGTATAAACACCAATCTTTGAAATTTAAATTAGCACCGGCATAATAGGTTCCAGAGTAAGAAATACCACTCCAAATGGCTTCAGAAAAAACACATCTAATAAACATATGATCAATATCTTCTCTAGCATTACTTACATAGAGGACATTCAATATATATAGGAGTATATCTTCCCAGACTTTCCCTAACTGGAAGACAACCACTCAGAGCTTTCTAGAGAAAAGTTTTCACCCTTGGCATGACATTCAATTTCCAAATATCAACCCATTCAACTTTCAAATTAATATTTTTGTTGCACAAATAATTGCATGCAGATTTGACTGAAACCGAGTCATCTATTGTGTCGATCCATTTCCTAACATCTAACCTTTCACTATTATTGCTTGGTTCCAGAAGTTTAATTTCTTCTATATCATTGTCTTCAATAATATTCTCGATTAGATTATAGTTCCAGTTACCTCTACTGTCAATTATATCAGAAACTTTACTTACCATATTCAAACTATTATTATCTTTAGGTTTTGGACTTTTACCATTGGGGAGCCATTTATCAGTCCATATTTGGATGTTCCTGCCATTTCCTAATTCCCAGCAATTGTTTTCTCTTATTATGTCTAAACCTCTACAAATACTAGTCCATACCCATGATTTAAATTTTTTCTTCTTATAGTACAGAGGGTCCGTATTAGGAAAGTATTTGCATTTAAGAACAATGCACCATAGTTTGTCAGGGTTTTCTAGCATTCTCCAAGCTAATCTAGTTAATAAAGCTAAGTTAAATTTATAAGGATTTTTGATACCTTGGCCTCCACTATCCTTACTAGTGCACATAGAGTCCCAAGCCTTAAGATATATGCCTCTATTACACTTATTTTTCTTCCACCAAAAATCTCTTTGAAGGTCATTAAGCTTATCCAAAGTTTTTTTAGGAATTAAGAAACACATCATTTGGTACATTGGCATAGCACTAGTAATAGTGCTTATTAGAGTACTTCTTCCCGCTTGAGACAGGAACTTAGCTTTCCAACCCTGAACCCTATTATAAACTCTATCTAATAGGTTTTGGTAATTAAAACTTTTAGACCTATTGAATAACAAAGGTGTACCTAGATAAGTATCATTTTTTGTGATCCTACCAACTTTAAGGATTCTAGCTAACAACTTACAATGTTTATTTTCTACTTTTTTACTAAAGTAAACACCTAATTTTTGGTAGTTTATAAGTTGCCCAAAAGAGTCACTAAATTTTTTTAAAACCTCAAAAAGATTCCTAGCTTGGACTATGCTAGCTGAAGTAAACAGAAATGAGTCATCAACAAAGAATATGTGAGAAATTGAGGGGAAGTATCTAATAACCTTAATCCCGGTGATTTTACCAATAGGTTCAGCATGGAAAAAAAGTTTTGACAAAGATTTCGTGCAAATAATAAAAATGTATGGTGACATTCAAAAGGACAGAATAAGACAGCGAAGATATGTGTTTAAAGATAAGATCACAGAACTCAGCTGAAAAACCAAATTGTTAGAAAACAAGCATTATGAAATCCCATTCAAGCCTATCAAAGGCTTTCGAAAGATATAATTTTAAATCCATATGGCCATTTTTCCTTTTATGGTTTTCATAGTGTGTAATTATTTCATGTGCAATAACTATATTTTCCTTAATCTGTGTTTTTGGGATAAAGGCTGATCGGTTTTGCGAGATTAGATTCTCAAGTAAAGGTTTTAACCTATTAGCTATAATCTTAGATATTATTTTTTAAAGAGCATTACTTAAACTGATTTTCCTAAATTCACTTAGATTTTTTGGGTTCTTTGTTTTAGGGATTAAGGAGATAAACGTATGGTTTATATTATGATTAAAGTTATCTTTGAAAACATTTTGTACCCACAACACAATGTCATCTTTAAAGAGGTCCCAATATTGCTGATAGAATCCGGGGGGGGGGGGGGGGGGGGGGGGGGGAACCATCAGGACCTGGAGCACCCCAAGCATTCATCATAAAAATAGCTTATTTAATCTCTAATTCACTTGGTATTTCTCTAAGTTTCATATTATCATCTTCACTAATGATAGGCTTTATAATCTCCTTAAAAATAGGATCAATATTTTTATTACTAGTTTGCGCCACATTTTTAAAGTGATTAGTTAATATGGAACTAAGTTGTTCTTGTCCTTCTATCCATAATCATGTGATGTCTCTAAGGGCATAGATACTATTAAATCTCTTCCTATCAGAAGCTTGTTGATGAAAGAATTTCATACTGTTATCATTTTCTTTAACCCATTTTTCTTTAACATGCTGACCCCAATAAATTTTTTCTATTTCATACCATGAACTAAGTTTATTTTGAAGATGTTTTATTTTTTGTTTAACTTCTAAAGTATATGGTTTTCTTGATTCTTATTAGATAAGATTGTAGAGATATTTTGAATATATTACCAAAATCAGACTTATTCCAGACTCTGAGATCATACTCAATATTTTTGAGAGTTTTTAATAAGCTGTTATTTTTATCTTTGCTAAGCATGATAGATTTACTAATGACATCATTATAATTTTTGTGCTCAATCCAGCACCTCATACCTATAGAGTTTAGAGAACTTATTAGTAATAGGTATTGTTTCTAAAAGGATGGGAGCATGGTTTGAAGCCACTCTAGTAAGATGTTTATTTATAGATTTCGGAAACAACTCAAGCCATTTATGGTTGACAAAGACTATCAATTATTTGTTGTATATTTTGATCTCTTGCTCTTTTATTAGTCCATGTAAAAGGGATGCCAGTGAAATTTAAATCAAGTGGTCCTAGAGATTGTACACAGTGAAAAACATAGGCAAAACTACTAGTAAAGGGGTTATTTCTTCCTTCTTTCTCATCTTTGTGCATAATAAAATTCATGTCACCTACAATAGCCCATGGGATATCTAATTCACTAATGTTATAAATTTCCATTGCTCATTCCTTAGATTGTTGTCCAAGGCACCATATACAAAAGAAATATTCATGCTAAAATTAACTTTAATGATCTGGAAATGAAAAACATTATTCTTAAAAGAGATGAGTTTAGCTGAACCATCCTGATTCCAAGCAACAACAAACCTTCCGATCTACCTAAAGAGGGCATGATGAACCAATATTTTAATTTCATTTTTTTAAAGATCTTCTCGACTATATGTAATCCTACTTTGGTCTCACATAAAAAGATAACATCCAAGTTATTAGATTTATTTCAGATGGTCTTGTTTTAGTTGTGACTTAATGCCTTGTAAGTTCCAGGATAAAACCTTAAACTCATATCCTCTAGCATTTTCATCAATAGTGGCATATTTAACTAAAGGACGACATTGGAGTGGGAACATGGAAGTATACAAATTATTAAAGAAAATGATAATTAATCTAGAGCAGATGTATAACCAATCAATCAGAATGTGATGAATGTAAATTTTCATTTTCTGATCATATTTTCTAAAAAAATTTACTCCGCGAATACCAGGATAAAAACTTAAGTTCATGCTCATAATTACTTTCAATCACATCCTTATGAAGAATGAGAAATAAGAAAATTTTAAGAGAGGAGCAAAGATTTTAATGCAGCTGAAATTTTTTGTACCTAAATAGCTAAAGTTTAAGATTAGAAGGTTTAGCATGGTAAGAATAATGTGTGAAATGACTTTTTATATAAAGATAAGTTTGTTGAACAAATACCTCATTTTGTGCGGTAAGAGAAAGACAGTTGGAGCTTTCCTCAGCTTTTGCCATGTCAATGTCAGTTTCTTTTCCTCTGCTGTCAGGAAGGAAAACAACCCAATTAATAATGTTTTCCTTATCGGCACATGCAAATTCATCCATCTATTCTATGTTAAACTCAGTGGCTTCAGTTAAATTAATTAAAACTTCACCCAATCTTTTTTCATTCTTCTCTGGAAGCTGCTCTTGAAGGACTTCTTCTGCTATGATATTTGGAATATTGCTTTCCTCTTTTTCCACTTCGACCCAATTCTCATTAGCTTTTTCTTTATCCTCAACATCATTTATTATGATGTTGTTTCTTCTTCCATGATAGAGTATTGGCTTAGAAGTCTGAACCACTCTGATTGCTTCTTTTTCTGATTTTCTTCTTTAAAGTTGCTTCTTTTGGTACTTATTGATTTTCCTGCATCTATTACTTCCTTTCCTTTTAGAGCTTTCTTCAGTTCATCAGTTGTTATTTCCCTCCTATCTCCAATAACTCCTACTACTTTCCTTTTCTCCTGATTTTCACTGAGTGAGTAGGTATCATCATTTCCACCACAACTCTCTACAATGTTTTCTTCTATGTTGATTCTTCTCCTTTTGCTTCCTCTGTTCAGATAGTCTACTCTATCTATTTCACTATCATAGATTCTAAGACCAACACCAGCATCTGTTATCCTAGCAACATTTTCATTACCTTGAGCTGCATCTTGTGAAGTGTTTCCAATCTCAACTGTCATGTTTTCTTCTTCTCTATAAAAAAAAAATTGGGGATTTTTTTTTATATTCATTATACCTTGATCTGCACTTTTCTTCTGAATGATCTGCATCTACAAACCAACAGTCTCTGCATGTACCATGGGGCTTCTCTAGAAAAAAGATTTTCATCTTTATTATTTCTCTGTCATTTCCTTCAATGATGATTATCTTTATCTGATGAACTAGAGCTTTTGTTATATCTACCAGGACGTGAGCTTTGTATTCACCATTTGAATTCAGTGGACCAAGCAGATTTAGTACTTTTCCAACCTTTTCAGCCACCATTTCTGCTACATAACCCCTTTCTACCAAGTCACTTCTAAGATCAAATTTGATCCAGTATTCTTGTACATTAAAATATATATCTTCTAGTTTTGTATCACACTCCAATGGCGCATTGTAAGTAATTTTCCTTGAATTCTATTTGGGATAGAATATATTGCAACTGCAAAGTCTCCAACATTAGAGAATCTAATTATAAAGACTCTAGGATCTGTTGTTTTCTTAATAATAAGCCTGCTAGTTGGTGACCAAGTCATGTTTAGAGCATAAGACATTTCACACACCCTTAATCCTCTAGGATCATCCTTATTCTTTATTTCTTTGAACAACTTAACAACCACTCTAGGAAATTTCTTCTGCTCAATTTGGATAGCTGCAAACCTAAGAAATTCAAGGTAACTTCTAAATAAATCAGAAAGTGGATTTTCTTGATCTTCTATAAAGCTTATGAGGTGAGCTATATATTTATCAGTTATGACATCAGACATTTTGTGAGTGTTTTCAGAAAACCAGCCAGAATTATTTTTTTGAAATGCAGAGAGATGCTTTTTGGTAGAAAACTTATGTTTTTTTCTTTTGAAAGTGTTGTGAATAAAATGAGTTTCAGATGGCTTTTTAAGAAATCTGTTATTGCATGCAAATAGTGAAATAATGATTCTGAAATATGTTTCCTCTTGTAGAGAAGAAACGATATTAACAATGTTGCAAGAAAAACAAGTTCTGGCATTGATACAAAAGATGACATAATCCTCCATGCTTCCATACGCAATCTTTCCTTTGAATGAAGTACTGACTATAATGATTACTTTCTTTGCATCATGCTTCCAATTTGTCTTCAACTGATTGTCTCTTAATAAAAAATTAAGTTGCTTACTGGCAAATGAGGAAAAAACGCCGCCACGAGAAATAGTTGTCCAGAAGAACTGTAGATGTCTCTTTTCTTTCAGATTTGAGAAACTCACCTGACAATACTAATCTTTTCCTGTAAAATAGAGAAAGAACCAACAGATGATGATAATTTTATTGATTAAATTGGCCATTAATTTGAGGAAAAAAACTGTTAAAGTCTGCGGGCATCCAACTCAAAACCAATTGGAAATGAGTGAAGCGGCCCTTCCATATTATATTTAAGTTAATTATGCGGAAATTAGGAATATGGATATGGGACTATTGTCCTTTCACAAAGACAGTCCAATTGAATTATTTTAAGAAACCAAATCCAAATGAGAGAACTAAAGCAACACTATTAAACACCATTGAGAAATAAATTAAAGAAATTTTTAACACTAAAACGTGGTTGATGATGAATTGAAAGGAGATTGAAACTGAAGAAGGCTTCTACAATCAAACCCTATTTTTAAAAAAATACAGACAATAAAAGAATCGAGTAAAATTTGTTTAAGAAAAATTCATAACCAATTAAGACATGCTTACGTAGATGTGATAGAGTAGAGATGGAAAAAAAATTGAATTGAAGGTAAAACCGCAAGGAGAATTGAAGAAATGTAGACCATAGGTTTAGAAGAAAGGGTTGAGTCAACTCCGTTTTTATCGCCGATACGCAGAGCTTTCAGTCACCACCCGACAATGGTGGTTATGATTAATTGTCGAATGAACACATTTGTAACTGGAAGTTCACAACTTGACCCTGTTGGGTTTCAATAACACACACTGGGTACTTCTAAAAGTCCACAAACAATACCACATACGCTGAGAGATTTCTAGTAACACTCTGTACAATTGACTTTACGTCAATGTCTATAAGTCTGTATACCAAAACACGTAAACCTTCCTTTATTGAAGCATTTCATATATTCATAATCACTATGGAAAAGGAAAAAAATCCCTACAGAAAAAGTATCAACGGCACAAGGGAGATAACAGCTAAGAGCTGAAGCCCCATAATCGGCTTGGAAATGAGTAGAAAATCCGTATTCACCATGTAGTGATTCCATCTATCTTCACAGTATTTTTCGCTTTACTGCAAATGTAAGTAAAGTTATTCTAGTTAATCCAAGAAGCTCCCAACATCTTAGCCATGAAACTATACCGATCAGCGGCTTCATCAATCTGTCACATAAGAAATGAAAAGGTCCAAATTAGAACTAGACATAAATTGGTTACCTTAATAAACGCCTCAAAGAACAATCCAGAGGGAAACTTTTCAGACAATGATATCATATAAATACTCACCATTTTCTTGGTCGGACGTCCAGCTCCATGGCCAGCCTTGCTGTCAATGCGACCAATTATTGGGTTGGTCTGTGGGCTGTTCTCCAAGCTTGTGCAAAGCATATATTGCATGGTCTGAAAGCAAAAATTCAAGTGTTAAAGATAAATGTAATTTTGTATTCAAGTATCAGTGCAAAGGCCAAAGCAACAAAGACATCAGTCTTGCTACACGTAACTTAACCATAAGAGATCTATCACAGTTTGGTAAAAATAACTTACTGCCAATAACTTCAATGAGTGTAATGGCACAACCCGATCATCATGATCAGCAGTCAACAACATGGTAGGAGGATACTGGTATTTTTCATCCTGATGCTGCTCCCAAGGTCTTCTCACATTATGAAGTGGTGAATATCTGAAAATGCATACAAAAATGTTATGAACCATGTAAGAATGTCCTGTGATCACAAATTAAAAGCTAAAGAACGACCAAGTGTTCACAGAATGACCAAATGTTCTGTCATAACTTCCCTAACATGATCACCGACGAACTACAAGTCCCAACACGATGAGAGCATCGAAATTCATAAGATTCTTTTCTTTTCTTTTTTTTGAAATGACAGGAAAAGAACACAAATTCTTAAGGATTAACTTTAGTAGACGAAACTTACACTCAGTATAGAATCATATCTAATTTAATACTCCTATGGTCCTACCAATGTTATAATAACACCGGCGTATTTCAACAATCAAGATTAGTCTTACTTGATAAGCCATTGGAACTCTTCCTCCTTGTCTGAGCAGCCATAATCTGAAGTCCATGCATGGCCTGGAACATATTTAGGTATCAGTATATGGAGTATTAAAAGTACATAGGAAGTGAGGACTGAAAGAAGGTAAGCAGACCTATGGTGAACTTGTGGAAACGTAGCATATCCATTACACCAACATGAGCCAGAGCACAGCCAAAAAGATCAGGTCGCTGTCACCCAAAAAAAAGTTTGTGATTTAGCAAGAAAATTATGCACTCCATATGTTTACTGTAAGAGGGGAAAATAAAAGAACCACAGCCTAACCTGATTTATGGTAGCAGCCACTAGAAGTCCACCATTGCTGCCACCTTCAATACACAGCTTTTTGGACTGGGTATAACCAGCGGACACGAGATACTCTCCGGCAGATATAAAGTCATCGAAGCAATTCTGCTTTTTTGCTAGTGACCCTGCTTTATGCCATTCTTCTCCATACTCCCCACCACCGCGAATGTTCGCCATGCAGAAGACAGCACCTAAATGCCTGGTAAGAATAGTTCTGCTGACACTAAAGGATGGAGTAAGGCTAATGTTGAAACCCCCATAACCATACAATAAACAAGGATGTGAGCCATCCAATATAATATTCTTCTTGGACACAATGAAGAGAGGTATCTTAGTTCCATCTTTGCTAGGTACAAAAACCTGAAAAAGAAAGCCAGGCGGAAGAAAGAAATGATGATAATTAATAGATGGTTTAAGCAACAGAAACCTGTATGCATTAGGTGTGATATACAGGTACACTGTTTTTTCAGATACCCCAGAATATATGAGTTTTCATGAACTCCTTAATTGTCTTGAGAAAGAAAAAAACCTCCTTACTCCTAGGTAAGTCGAAAAAATATGTATCGTAATATGTGTGGAGCTAATCCAGAAACCACGATTTCAAGAAAAATATGAGTTTTCATGTAGTTCTCAGACTGGCCTTACCAGCCACCACACCCTATACACAAAAAGGAACATAATATATTAATATATGTAGAGCTAAGCTGTGAGAAATATATCGTAATTACCTGATTAACCTGGAATTCAGTATGATCAAATCCAGAAACCACAATTTCACAGAATATCTTCATTTCAGGTGCCTCCGCTGCTAAGTTGCATTGATATATAATACCAGGGGTGAGAAAGCTAGTAAATCCAATGAACACCTCACTGTCTTTGCGCCTTCCAGAAATCCCATAGACTGTGCCAATTTCAAGGGGCAACTGATGTACCAGCCCACCTGTTTTCAATTCCCTTATCTGCAGAACATTCTTAACATCGCTCAAGTAACTCACCAGAATTTGGTTTCCATTCACAACATAAGCAGATTCAAGGACATCTTTCTCTGATTCTTCAATGACATCGGTCCACACACTTGGTTCCTTGAGATCAACCCGGATTAACTTATACTTTGGAGCATCTTTATTAGTCAGAAAGGTAAACTGGGTATCATCATTTGCAATAGCTCTATAACTTGCATCAAAATTGTCAACAAGCTTAACAAAAGGAAGCATGTCAGTTCTGTTCTTAAACCCTTCGAGCCCATTGGGAAGTGTTGACAGGTCACAATAATAAAGCTTGTTGACTGGGTCGCAGCTCTCGTTAATGTACAAAAGAACATGCTGCATATCAAAATGGAAGTGGAGATTAAATATTCTGTCCACTAAGGAATGAATCAACAAGTTATAAGTATTGTAAATAGAAAACATTCTCAATAAGGAGAACTTATCAGTCACGAACTACTACTGCTCTTCTATGAGAGATCAGTTAAGAAACTCAGATTTTGTTTTACAAAAGACTAAGTGGTGGCATATATCTTTTAGGGTCCAGGACCATAATGAAGTGGATAAAGCACTTTATACAACAAAAATAAAGAAGACGCAAAAGAACTCGTAATGCGAATTACTGAACTTCAATACACCTTGTTATCTCGTATGCTTAAGAAAACTAGCTAATGGGGATATTAAGCACTAACTTCTCTACAAATTAGTAATATTTATTACTTGTCTAAGGTGTCAAAGCACACATACAACATTTACATTGAGTTTTGCATCAACAGAAAAGCCATAGCGAAAGACTACAGTAACTAGACATAATGTTACAAAATTTGTAATCTCAGGTACAGTGTAGGTGAATATTACCTTCCCATCATCCATAACTTGTGCCTCAAACAGAAATTTCGGATTTTCTGGATCTTTCCAACATAAAACATCTTCAGATTGATCTGTACCCAAGAAGTGATAATAAACCTGATGATTAAGATTTGAATTCGTCTCGGTCCCCTTATCTAATTCTTCTCCTTGCCTACAGATCAATACCAATGTAACCAATCACAAACTGAATATGAAAACAAAATTACATCATACCAATTCGAACCAATTTCCATTAGAAAAAAAAATAGAAAAACAAACTTACTTGGGAGCAGGGTATCTACTGTAGAAGAACCCTTTACTATCATGAGTCCAAGTAATAGAAGAAAACTTAACCTGTAATAAACATTGTGCACGACAACATAAGCACGATGCATCTTAAATCATTAGCTCAAAACAGTTATTCTGGTTGACATAAGCATATAAGTATATTTCTGTTGCAATTCATGTATAAGACAAACAAACAAACACTCACCCATGATAAAGTATCAGGCTCAAGGAACTTATCTTCAACCCTCATAACTTTAATGGTAACCCAATCACTACCACTTGAACTAAGTCCATAAGCCAAATACTTAGCATCCTCACTTACATCAGCTACATTCAATGATACAGTTCCATCTTCACTTAACCCATTAGGGTCAAGCAATACCTCAGCTTCTGCATCCAAACTATCCTATAAATGTATAAACAAAGAACCCCATTAAATTCATCCAAACAACAATTTCAAACACCCCTAACAATCAAAAGATATAAAGCAAGCTGACAAACCTGCACATATAAAACACTTTGTGCTTGAAGACCTGTATTTTGAAAGTAAAAATACTTATCACCTTTCTTGAATGGAGTATCATATCTAGGATGATCAAATAATTTTGTAATCTGTTCTCTTAGTTTCTCCCTTGTTTCGCATGTTTTAAGTAATTCTTCTGTCGAATTCGCTTCTTTCTCTACAAATTCTTTCGTTTCTTCCGATTCAGGATCTTCCAGCCTATTCCCAAACAAAATCAAATCAAATCACCATTCCAAAAAATCAAAACTTTGAAAGAAAAAAAAAGGATTCAAATTTGACTTTGACTTTTGGTCTTACTTACCAACGATAAGGATCAGAAATCTTAACACCGTGGTAGTCGTCAACAACAGATTCATCTCGACGAGCAATAGGGTATTCTAACGGAGATTTCTCGGCGATTGAAAGAGAACCCATGTTTCTAACGGGAGACACAAATCTTGGTGATGAACGAGAAGAAGAGGTTGGTAGTTTGGTTCTGGTTATAGTTGGTTTAAGAGGGAAAGATTTATATGGAAAGGGACGGTGGTGGGTTAGGATGAAGTAAGAGTAAAGACGGTGGGTGCTAATTGGACCCAGAACTGCGTGGGCGTGGCGAGATAATGAGAACATCGTGTGCCGGTTTATGAGGCATACACAAACCCTAATTGATAAATTGGGGATTCCCAATTTTAGCGGGAAAACCTATGTTGCAATTGTGTCAACATTTATTTTCTCAACTATGTCGTCATTTTTTTAATATTCCTATCCTTTTCTTGAGATTTCCTTTCTCAATTCTCAAGTTTGGTGTCTGGGATATTTTTTGTTTTGTTTTGCGTGGATGAGTAGGACATATTCCGTTGATCCTAAATTTTGCAAGAATTGGTTTTTTCTTTGATGAGTAGGACGTTGTTCTCAAGAGCTATATTCGGCAACCAAACAAAGCGCACTGTTGGTTGTCAAAAGTTATATTTATTGTCAAAATGTCATATCGTTAAATAAAGTTATCATATTTGAGAACTCTTTTCTGGCAATTCTCAAATAATAGCATCACGCTATTTTAAAAACCATCTCACCTGAAACATTTTCTTAAAATACATCGCTAAACGTTTTTTTAATTTCGTTTCGAAAGTAGAAGGTATTTAAAAACCCGTCTTGAGAATGGTTCCTAAAATTGTGTTAAGAAAACGCTTTTAAAAAATGCGTCTGGCACTTGACGCATTTTATAACCGCGTGAAAGTGGGACGTCTTCTAAAAATACACTTTGGTTTACGTATATATAAAATGCGTTTCACTGTAAACGGTTTTTATGATTGCATTAAACTCCAACATCAACATCATCTCCCAAAAGTAGTTATAAACTTCTTCATATTTCAAAAGTAGTTACAATCTATTTCATGTTCCATAGGTAGTTTTAAAATACTTCTTCCTATTCCAAAAGTAGTTATAAACTGCTTCTTATTATGTAAGTAGTTTCAAAATACTTCTCTTCAACAAGCAGTTTTAAAATGCAATTTAAAACGCTTTTATAAAAACCGTCCAACCTCTGCACGTAGTATAAAATCACGTCTACTCGTACACGATATTTATAATTGCGTTTAACTATAACGCTTTTATAAAACACATTTCAGTCACAAAGAATTAATGATTACGTTTACAGACAAACGCAGTTTTAAACTACGTTGTTGCATAGCATTCGGTCTCTCAGTACGTCACACTACAAAAATTCCAAATAAAAAGCCATATATGAGATAACAATTTGGGAATATAGGACCTCAATACTAAAGTTGCTCTTAAGTTCTCATAATGGGCCAATTTACTTAGTGTAAGTTTCAGAATTCTTAATTTGCTGAAAATTGATATATTTTTTGAAGTATGAGCTGAAAATTGATATCCTACGGTGTCTTGATTCATGCGTTTGAGTAGAGTGGGAGTAAATTTAAGATGGAAGGCTTATATATGAAACGGGAAACCATCTGACACTTCTGCTCATCAACAACTTACCTAGAGCTAAAGAGGAAGGGAGGAAAAGAAAGAGAAATCCAACATCAATATTTGTTTGATTAGGCTGCAGGCATTGTTTTTTTACACAGTTTTTATTTTATAAACAAATAACCTTTTCATTAATGGAAATTTGAGGTTACAAATTACAATGAATTTAAGATCGAAAATAAGAGAATGCAGAGTAACAAGAACATACCATAAAAGTATAATACCTAGAAATTCGACAAGAGAAAGAGAAGGACTACCGGAGAAAGACAAATACTTAAGATCCGATTAAATCGGAGGAAGAATGGTTTTTCTCGGAAGTAAATCCCAACCATTTAGTTTGTTTTTCTTCTTTAAAAAAATATGCTCCCAAAAACTTAAGATCTGATTAAATCGCAGGAAGAATGGTTTTTCTCGGAAGTAAATCCCAACCATTTAGTTTGTTTTTCTTCTTTAGAAAAATATGCTCCCAAAATAGGCGTGATTTGCTCAAATTCCTTGTAACTAGTGATGAAGCTTCCGTTGTCAAAGAAATCACCGATGAAGATGAAAATTTCGTCGTCGGAGAGTATCACTATCGATCTTAGAACCCAACCCAAGAACCAAGAACCATCATTACAGTGAAGATAAACCTCGAAAGAATAAATAAAACCATCACAATGGTGTATATAAGTAAAAACATAATAAATAAAAATTAAGCTAAAACTACTAACTAACCTAACGAGAAATAGTGAAGAAATTTGTTCAAATCTGATCCATTTATTGATGGTTTTGTTGAACACGAAGAAGGAGAGTGAGAAAAATGTATAAAGTCATGTCCAAAATATTACTTTTTACACATGATAGTTTGTTTTTTCTCTTTTTATATTTGATTTAAAGTCCGACTCAACTTGTATATTTGACTTGGTACCTAACTCATTGGGCACATATCACTTGGATAAAAAAGTTTTATTCCTTTACTACTCTATTATCCGTAGGTCAGGTTAATGGGTTAAACTCAGACAAGTAATTGAACCAAAAGTACTGAATAAAAAAAAGGCCGCTTTGCTTGTTGTAATTTTTTTTTTTATAAATTCCACAACAGTTACGTTACGATAATATGAGGGCGTTGATAGCCCGTATAGGACTATTGGAGTGAGCATCCAATCCATTGCCAATTGGCGAAGGAAATAGAAAAATTACCGCAACGAAAGGTGGTAGAAATGGTGTTGTGATTCATCTAGTCATCACTCCATACCAACATATGTTCGTACTTTCTTGTCACTCCCAGGCCCAGCTAGATATTAGACCACACAATCTCTTAATTGAATTCTAGTCATGCCCAATTAATTCTCAAACCTTATACTTTTTTCTGGCAAATGATCGTCTAGTCACTCTCTATAAGATCTCGATACATCATACGATTCTAGCTTTTAAGAGTTGTTGGACACCAACGTGAGGAAACGATAAAAACAACAAACGGCACTACCAGCCGGTGCATGGAAGGACTACATTGACTGTCCCCATTTGGTGATGTGCTATTCTTGAGTTCTCATGTACTGACACCTCGTTAGGCTTTAGCTATTACTGCCAGGAATACATCCCGGGACGACTATCATAAGAGTTTCCAAATGGCCCCTACGTTTTTAGGCTTTATTTTCCGCGTGGATAAACTTCCTCTTCCCGCAGGTAAATAACTGCATGACCAGAAACCAGCGGTGACTAATGAGTAGTGATGAACTTCCTCTTCGCGAAAAAAACGATGAAGTTTGATTGAACACTAAATTGACTCGGGCTTAATGATAAACCAGCGTTCAAGTGTTATTTAAGCGGAAGCTAAGCTTGCCAAGCTTTAACTTGACTCGGCTGATATAATTTCTTATCGGGCCTGATCTCGAACTAAATTGCTTGCTCATTGGGCTGTCGCATAGGCTCAAGTCTGAGTGGGGTGAGTATTTGATATTTAATCCGGGTGAGTATTTGATATTTAATCCGCCGATTCGATTCGGGCCATCAGTTTTTTCGCGAGTGAGAGCCACACACGGACATCAATGGACCAGACCATTAGTAGGATCCAACGGATTATGGGATTCAAAACACTTTTCATTTATGGTGGGTTTGTTTGCAGAATTCACCGTTTCCAGGAATTTATAATCCTATGGGATTATAAATTCTGGGATTTATGTAAATTTCTTGTGTGTTTGGTAACTCAATTAAAATTCCTAGGATTTATAGAGTTTTCTTGTATTAAAGTCTTTATATCGTTTGTCATTACCCTCAAATCTTAAAATTGCATACATATGGGATTTAGAGTTTAAAAAAGTGGGCCCATAAATCCCTTGCTAAGTTTCCCAGCAAATCTTAGGGGAGAGGGGTCGGACTCCATATGGAGGATTTACTGGAAAACTGAATCCCGTAGGAAACGTGATTCCAAGGATTCGGACAACCAAACATTCAGAGGGAAACGTAATTCTACCAAATCTCCTGGACCCATAAATTCCACCTTTAAAATTCTACATCCAAACCCACCATTAGAGATGTAGGATCTTTTGATTGTAGAATCTGATCAAAGAGTTCTATTTCAGATGTGGATGGATTGATGCCAGACTCCCTTTTCTTCTCGTTTTCCATTTGCCTAATATGTAGCATTACTTGATTTCTTGTCGGTTTTTCGTTGCTTTTATCTCTTGTTTTTGCTAGTTTTTATTAGTTTTACTAGAATACAGTTCTCTTTTTTTAGTATTTTCAATTGATCTACATATCCCAGAGTTGCCTTGCTTTTGATTATATTAACTCGTAGATGCATGTTTTAAATCTTCTCTTTTTCTTTCTAGATATGGTGATTATTTGGTTAAATCTTTCATTTCCTACAGTTGGATTCATTATTCCTCCGGTGACTATTTATTCTGGTATGTCGATCAGATAGCCAAACTCAAGTTATGAATTAGACTGTTTATTCCAATTTCACTTCTATATCTCAGAAAATAAAGGAACTACTAAAACCAAAAAGATTTCATTAACAAACTTGAGTAAATACATATAATAATTTACAAAATTATATTAATATGACAACATAACCATAGATGTTATAAATTACTAAATATCACCTTTACAGAAAACCAAATCTTTATTCAGGTCCATCTTCTTAATCCAGATCTTCCTACTGATGATATTCACTTACACCGTTCAGCGCATGCTTTCCCCTTTTCTTATGATATCGAGTTTCTTTCATCTGATTATATGTTAGATCCATCCGGGAGGCATCTCCTTCTTGATAACTACAATATCCACAGGAAATGACTTTTCCAACTTTGCTTCAATCTTCTCTAAAGTATTTCTTCCTAACTGTACCTTACACTGAGGATCTAGATTACAAAAAGCCAATTTTCTCCCTTGCATTGGATGTATAAAAGCTTGTTTCCTGCATGTGGCACAAATATAATACTGAATGCGGTGCAACTGCTTGTCTCGGCATCGCATTACCTTAGTTGTAGATACCCTAGCATCCTTAGGCACGATAGTATAATCACAAATCATCTTGTTTTCTCTAAAAATTCATATATCTGTGTAATTTCTTTATCTGATTTATCTTTACCTTTAAATCTTGGGAGGTATTCATAAGAAAAATTAACATTGTACTCATTGTATCTTCATTTATTTATCTGCCTCTTAATCCGTCCTTATTGCTTTTGAGATTTCGAGACACGCCTTCTCTTTTCAGATACCAAACCTCATTCATCCCTTTCTGCAATTTGTTTAAACCATTTAAGTAGGATACACAAGATTTCATCTAGCCACTTATCTGCGACCTTCGGGATACTTAATATGTGTAGGACTTTAGATATCTTGGTAAAAGTCAACTTGTTGAAGGACCAGTCCTCTAAGGTCAATATCTTTAAAAAAAATAGTTTTATTATGTCTTTGAAAACCTTTTACCAAATACCGAAACCTAGTATTGTCTCTTTATGTCAGTTATCCTTTGTCAATTCATGTGACCTCGTACCTCTTGGAACCATCATTTTCTTGAATATTATGTATCCTCTGTTACTAGCTTATTGGAGCTTCTCTTTAACTTATCGAGCTATCATTCACGGGTCTTATTAGTGTCATTTCTATAATGTTTTTTTCAAACCTGCTTGATCAGAGTTCGATCTTTGTGCCTTTGTATCATATTGATTTGTTTTCTTCATTATTTACTTGTTATTCATTGTTGCGCATGTTTTCAACTTCAGTTTTTCCTTTTCTTGAACTTTATCTTTTTCCTGTTTTTCTGTGTGCATCATGGTTAGACTAAATGACCTTTATCAACATCTTAGTGGTCTCTCTCACAAAGATATTCTAATTATAGTCATGTTGGACTTTTACCAACACCATCTGAATTTACTAGAGATTTTGGCATTAGACAGAATAGTATACTGGCAAGAGTTTTCTCAACAAAGCTTTTCAAATCCTGGGAACTAAGAGAGGTTTTAACTTACTTATAGGGATATAATATTCCTTTTCAGATCAGAGAAGTTGATCCAAATATGTTATTTTTTTCCAAACTTTAGATGATTTCTTTCGGGTAACTTCGAATGGTCCATGGTATCCATTCGGTAATATTTTAGCTACAACTAAAGTCTACCTTGATATGAATATCTCAACTGAATCTATCAAAGAAATAACTCTTTGGACAAACATTATTAATTCCAAGCATGAGCATAGATCTCAGGAAGTTTTATGAGTAATTACGAGCAAACTAGGTAAAGTTAGTAGGGTTCTGGTAGGTGGGACGCTTCAACTCCATATTTCTTTCCTAGAGTATTAGAGTGAGTGAATATTAAGAAACCTATCATTACAAGTTGTTGGTTGAAAAGGAAAATATCAGGTGTCAGAAATCTATATCAACTATCTTAACTTCACTTCAAAATTCTGCTATCATTGTCTTAGATTTGGTCATAAGGAAGATGGTTGTGCAATCCTGCAGAATCATACTTTAGAGGATATTTATGACATACCAGTGGAATCTCCTTATCCGTGGGGATGATATTTTCTTCCTAAATTATTCTTCAATCCAAATATGGAACCCTAAGGATAATGTAGATCATCGAGGTAACTCAGTTCCTGTAAAAGAATTCCTAGCCATTCCATGGGTCTGAGAGGCGTATCAAACGTTCTATGAATCTAACTCTCATTTTGAGACTTCTGATTCGTATGACTCGGTGATAACAACTCGGATCCGATTTTCCAATATGACTCGGATGTTGAAATGCTTCCAGTGGTAGACTCAATGCTAGGGAAAAGAACTTTTCCTTTCAATATCCCTGATAATTGTAACCTTTTTCCATCCGAGTTAGCAGATTTAGAACCTTCTTCTCGTGTTGAGCCAAATCAAGTCAACGCTCAGTTCCGAGTCAATGAGTTGGACTCTTTTCCTGTAACTGGTTTGCTTCAAGAGATTATCAATCCAGATCCTACTAGAACTAGTTCGCGGTCTCCCTTAATTGGGAAAAAATTATCCTTATCTCCTTACGAAAATGCTAGGTATAATTTCGGCTCTCCTTCCACAGTTTCATCTTCATCAGTTCTTATATTACCCTATTTTTCCTCTGTATCTCCTCCAATTTCGGGTTTTAATAATCCTACTCGCCAATTGCTACTTCTAAACCTGCTTTTGGAATTTCAGTTCCTGATTTCTCTTTTTCTTCGAAATCTGGCAACTCATTATCCATTGCATCTGATCAAGGAAAAACTCTCTGTATTGATCAATACAGTTCTAACATGAAGGAACAACAAAGAGTAACTGAATCTTATCTTCCCCTGTCCTTCTTTTGATCTCCCTCATCGGAGCAAAAGGTAGCACTACAGGTTTTCCCTTTGAACTTTTTGTTAATTTATTTTGATTAATTATTTTGATTATTTGCTTTTTACTTTGATTAATTGCTTTTCCTTGATATCATAGCTTAAATTCATCTATACCTAGCTAGTTATCTAATTCTGGTTTCGTAATTAGATATCTACATAATCAATTTATCTTAGGGGTTCATATCTTTATTTATTGGTCAATAGTTACCTAATTTTTACCTCTTAGAAAATGAAACTTTTAGCATGGAATGTACAAGGCTGTGGAAACTCTTTTACCTAAAATCATCTTAGGCAATTAATCTTAAAAGAGAAGACTAAAATCTTATTCTTATCAGAAATGATATCTTAAAGACCACTGGTAAAATCTATGATTTCATCTTTCCCTAACTACCATATAGTTTACCCAATAAGATTGGCAGGAGGACTTGTCATTGCTTGGGTAGATGGTTTTCTTTTTGATATAGTGCAGCGGAATATTAGTATGATAAATGTAATTGTTCAACCTACTTTTGACACTATAAAATGGATTCTTACTTGTTTCTATGGTAGTCCTTTCCCATCAAATATAAATGTTGCTTTGGATTTCTTGGAAGAAATAAGCCAGCAAATTAACAATAGGAATGTGCCATGGTTAGTAATTGGATACTTTAAAATGATTATCTGAAAAACTAGGAAGTCTTCATTTTAAAAAAAAAATGACTGTGAATATGACCACAGAATCTTAGAAAGAGCTAGACTCTTTGACTTAGGTTTCTCAGGGTATGAATATACTTGGGACAATCATAGAAAAGGTAACTATAACATCCAAGAAAGACTGGATACAGCAGTCCAAAATGCATAATGGAATTTACAATTCCCTAATGCTTCTTTAACCCACTTAGTAGCTGTTGGTTCAGACCAGAGTCCTACATTGTTATCTCTAGTAACAGCCTTTTCTAAAGCATAATAGGTTTTTAAATTCAATGATACTTGGAAGAAAGAAGTTTCTTGTGTACAAATAAAAAATGATACCCGGAATAACTCTAATGTTGATGACCCTTATTCTGCTGTAATCACCAACTCGAAAACTCTATGAGTGAATTTATTAGATTGGATGAATTTTTGGCTTTCCAGCAAAAAAAATAGCTAATCTGCTAAAAGAAATTGAGAGATTGAAATCTAACAGAATAACCGCGTATCAACAGAAAAAACTTACGGAAATGAACTATTAGAATTAGAATCTCTTTGTGATAAGCAAGAAGTTATATCTAAAGAACAATCTAGATATAATAACATTGAGCTAGGAGAAAAAAATACTAAATATTTCCACACAATCACTTTAAGAATGTGTAAATGGAACAATATAGATTGTCTCTTAAATAACCAGAATATAGTTGCCCGTAAAAAAAATAGAAATAGGTAATACCTTAATTGAATACTTCCAAAACCTCTTTACTGAAACATATATAGATTCATCTATATATGATACCATCTTTGAGGACATCTCTCCTGATATCTCGAATTTAGGCAACTCCAATATTCTACCAATCTCGTCTAAAGAAGAAATCTTTCTAGTTCTTAAAAAAATGAAACCCAATAAGTCTCCTGGTCTAGATGGTTTTCCAGTTAGCTTCTTTAAGAGAAATTGGGAAACAGTAGGCTCCAGGTCACTCAAATATTTCAAAATTTCTTCCTAACAAAATTAATGAACCCCGAATCAACTAAGACTCACCTCTTTTTAATTCCAAAAATAAAACAACCAAAAATCATATTTTGTTTAGAACAGTTGGCCTTTGTAATACAATTCATAAAGTTATTGCAAAGCTTCTAGCCAACAGAACTAAACCTCTCCTTGATAAAATTATCTCACCATTTCAATCAGTTTTTCTCTCATATAGACAAATCTCTGATAACGTATCAGTGGACCATAAAATAATTCATTCTTTCATAACAAAAAAAAAATCAGGAGGATTAGGGATTAAGATAGACATGTTTAAGGATTTTGATAGGGTATGCTCGAAATTTATTTTCTCGACCTTAAAATCTTTTGGCTTCAATGAGGATGTTTGTTTGCTTTTAGAGCAATGAATCTCTACCACCTCTATTTCGGTTCTTCTGAATGGTTCTCCATGCAAATCTTTCAATCCTTCTAGAGGATTATGCCAAGGAGACCCTCTCTCCCCATATCTGTTTGTAATATGTATGGAAATATTATCTGGGATCCTACTCTCTCAAGAAAACAAAAAACTTCTTCATGGTGTTAAAATAACCCCTAAAAGTGAACCCATATCTCTTTTTCTTTTTGTTGATGACTTCCTCCTTTTCGTAAAGGCTGATCTGGTTGAATGTAAAAATTTACTAAACATAACAAATATCTTCAGTAAAGCCTCGGGACAAATAATCAACTGTGAAAAATCAGGAGTTTTCTTTAGCAAAAAGTTTGAACCTAAACATCAGAGAATGTTGTCCAAATTTCTAAAAATTAAGCATATAATCTTAAATACCCATATTTAGGTGCTCCTATTTTTATGGGTATATCAAAGATTAAAACTTTTGAGTTAATTTTGGATAAGATGGAAAATAAATCTAAAGGATGGAAAGGAAAAGTTCTTCCTCAGACCAATAGAATGGTTTTAATCAAAGCAGTGTTAGCCAATGTCCCAACTTTTCAAATGGGATTTTTCATTCTTCCAAAAAAGATAGCAAACAATATTAATGCTATAGGAAGGGACTTTTGGTGGAGGAAGTACTCTCAGGATAAAGGTTATTATCCTAGAGCTTGATTAAGCCTATGTAAACCAATGCATAAAGGGGGATTAGGTTTCAGGGATGCGCATAAATTTAACCTAGCTATGTTAGAAAAAATAGCTTGGAGACTGGTTAAAGAACCAGACTCCTTATGGTCCAAAACAATAGGCTCTAAATACTTTAGATCAAAATTTACATTAAGAGTAAAACCACTTGATAAAAGCTCCGGGATATGGAAATGCATTTGTCATGGCTTAGAACTAATAAAGAAATACAGGGAGTAGGAAATGGTCTCAATATTAATATTTGGGAGGATAAATGGATACCAGGTCTAGTACAAATTTGTTCTTATACAAAAAATCTCTTAACAATCACCTTTATTTAGTGGCAAACTTAATTGATCCTAGTACTAATAAGTGGAACCCTCCTCTTATTCAATCTATTTTTCCAGAGGGTACAGAAAAGAAGATCAATAACATCTATCTCTTCCTAGTTAAGTCTCAGCAACATAAACAAAATCATCTTAGATGGACTCTAACTAAGTCAACAGACTATATGGTTGAATCAGTGTAATGATAAATTAAATAAAGTAGGAACTGACATAGTTAGTCTATCTCTACCCGAATCTTTCTGGAAATCCTTATGGAAGCTAAATATCTCACAGAGAATCAAAAAAGTTATTTGGAAATGTCTGCAAAATGTTCTTTCTACTAATGCCAAGCTTTATGGGAAAATAAAAGATATTGATCCTTCCTGCACTATATGTGGTGCAGAAGGAAAAACTATTGAACACATTTTATTTCATTATCGTTATGCAAAAAAAGTTTGGGGATCAAACCCTAATACAATAAATACTCAATTGAATCCTTCTGTCTCAATACTAGAACCGTGCAAGAATTGGGTTCAAAATCTAAGCCACGACATATCTATTGAACTTATACTAACTAAGTTGTGGATTATTTGGAACGAAAGATGTAATAGAACCTTTCAGGATAAATCTAAAACACCTTTTCAACTAGCTATAGAGATTCAAAAAAATGTCATATACTGGTCTCGAGAATACACATAAAAGAAAGACAAGCATAATTCAGTAAAGAAGCCTAAACCTACTTGGATAATACCAGATAGACAAACTCAAAAAATTAATGTAGATTGAGTTCAGGAAATGGGAGAGGCACGCGTACCCCATGGTTTTGAGTTAGGGAATAAGGGGGAGGTACGCATACCCAGTACACGTATCCATGGGATATGAGTTTACGACCGCCAAGGTATACGTACCCGGTATGCGCACCTTTTTAGCATGCGTTCACTAACTTCTTATAGGTATGCATACCCAGTACGCATACCTACCCAGTTCTGAATAAGCAAAAGCTCACGAACTGTTTTAAAAATATGTTTAGCTTTGCTAAAAATTTATTAAACACTTCAAAGACAACTTTCTTTCATAATATATCTTGATCTTGTGAATCATGGTTTAAGTCTTGAGTGTTATTGAACACCAATTATGTCTATAGGTTCAAAGGCTACTTAGATACTACGAACCATCATTGTACACGATTCCATAAACCTGGACCATAGTGTATATTTTTATACTTCTCACATGTTTACATGGATTCTTAATAATAATTTCATATAAACTGAGAAGGTGTTTTCTTGGATCTCAAGCTATCTTAACTTGAATTCAAAGATAACCGGATTCTTAAAAATATATAGATAGAAAGACTCATGAAATAAGATTTCTTAATCCCCGGCACTCTTGTGTCCTAATTGGTTGATAGAGTCGTTCTCTATAACCCAAGTTCTTCATGAACTGTATTCTGGATACGATGGTGAAGAATCCACTTGGGTATTCGCGCATACTATCATTTTGAAAAGATGAGGGTACCCAAATACACCACTATCTTTTTGTTTCAACCTATAAGTCCTCTACCGAATGTGATCGTCTATGGATAGAGTCGAGACAATACGACAATTCGGTTCACACTTTGTGTGACTACGGATACAAGATCGAGACAATGCTACAAAAAAGTATGTCACTTGATAATAGGTTCAGTGATAACCAAACTCTATAGGATCATTGTCAAGTAATGCAAACGTTAACATATGTGTGTATTTTACTTTATTATAATAAACAATTGTAATGCGGAAATCAAAGTAAAAGACACATCAAGATTTTTTTAATGAGGAAACCACAAATGCAGAAAAACCCTGGGACCTAGTCCAGTTTTGAATTTACTCATAATTAAGCCGCTATACAAAATCTAATACCAACTTCGTATAGTTGAGACCAAATAGACTCCCGAAGCTACTTAGTTCCCTCAGTATCCCTGCGCCTTCGATTTCTAGAGTCACGCACGTGAATAGCAAGTCTTTTGGATCGTATTACAAACAACAAAGGAAGAATCTATTTTGTAACCACTCTAATAAATCTTGCTACAAGATTTAGATGAGTTGTTGATTATGGCTCTTCCGTTTAATCTAATAAACTCCTTTGTCTGGTTAGATCAATCTATCCAATAACTACCAAAGTAGTCAGGTTTAGATTCACACTCAATCAAAATAAAACTCAAAAGAGATATATAGAGAATATCGATCTCACACAACTAATCAATCGAATAAATCTGATTCTAGTTGGATCCCATGCGATCAAGGTTTATACACATAATTCACAAGATACGAAAACTAATAAGAAATTTTATTCTTCTTCAAATCTTCTTTAATCTTAAATAACCTGCACAACACCACTTGAATCTCTTATGATCAATCATGCACAGAATGAAGTCTGTTAATAATGGATTATTACAAGATGTCTTTAGATCTACAAACAGTTCTAAAGATCCCGTCGATACTCTGATTTAGTTTGAGTGAATCTTATATAAGAAGAGAAGATTCTCAAGCATAAACAAACTAGGTGCAATCAAAATTTCAACAATTGTTAGTCCATCAAATAAATCGAAAACTAATAACACTGTTGTTAGAGCATTGCTCGGTTGAACCCACCAAGCGTTGGTATGTCAAGTTTGGTTGTCATATTTTAGTGAATCAAAACTCATGTTAAGAGTCGCTTGATTATGTACTAGAGTTAAACTTCGTATAGGTTAGCTTGAAAGCATTATGATATGAGACATTACAAGTATTGCGAAGTCTTGAAGATGTGAAGAAGCAAGGAGCTACAACGACAACAATCGTCCTTCCACTTGAGGTTAGTGATATTTGACTTGAACTGTTTCATTCCCTAACGTATCTTTCAAGTCGTTCATATTGAAAACTTAACTGCGAAGCATATATGAACTCTAGATAGACATAGTATTAAGGAATACAATACGAGGTTTATTTCTTAACCATTAAACTTTGTACATAAGACATCACCATGATCATTTGAATGCTATTGTGATTATGTATGGGTATGAGGTGAGGATTTCATCCTAGGGAACAATGTTTACATGTGTTCTAAGGAAGTAAGTTCATAAACTTGTTTATGAATCGAAAAGGAAATTGTGCCAGGAGTTATTGGTTTTATTATTCATTGCATATCTAATGAACAACCAATATGTGTGATAGAGTATAACCGCTCACAACTTGTTGTGTTGTTGGTAGAACTATTCACAAAGTCCTGACTTTTGATTGGTATAACTTTTATTAGTAAAACCAATCTTAAGTAATCACCTGTGGTATGATATGATTGTGTCTGCCTTAGGGAAAGGGAACCGATCCTAGTAAGGTAAAGGGAATCGATCCTTGTAAGGGAAAGGGAACCGATCCTAATAAGATAAAGGGAATCGATCCTTGTGCAGTACATCAAGGGGAACCGATCCTTGTGTGGGGTGCAACAAGGTTTATAGCAGAAAGGGGAACTGATCCTATGGACATGTGCAACACATATAAGTTAGATACCATATATATGTGGGGAACCGATCCTATTACCTAGTCAACCGAATCTTTGGGAAGCTAGTGTGACTATGCGTAGTACTCACATGGAGGTAGAACCGAAACTTGTTTTGGTAGAACCGTAAACCCATGATTGTAATTGAATGTTGGTTTGATCAGTCACATAGTTCTTGAAAGTCAGATGAACCAATTCTAAACTTGTTTGGAAGTGTGGAAAATCGGTTTCAAGGTTGTAAGTGTGAAAGAGAACTTACAAAGTAAAGATGTCGACAGACTTTGAACATGTGCTGTGAATTTTTATTTCTATAATTGTTCAAAGATATTCCTTAACGGCTAAGGGAAGAGAATCCCAGGATCGAAACATAAGTAAGTTAAGAAACTTTTAATTAAGGTTATTAATTTATCTTTGTAGGGAAATTACAGAATTAGTAATGTGCATTTACTAATTATATTTTCCGAGAGATTTCGATTGTTATTTTTGGATAGAGCATTTCCAGGAATTATGAAAACCGAATTTGTGCATTTATGAATATCTTGAGAATATTTTCTATTTTGTAAATTCCTTGGTGTCCAAACTTCCTTGTCTATAAATACACGAAGTTTGCCTTTCTAGCAAACTAATCCTTCGTAACAACAAACCTCCTCTTTTGTCTTTGTTACTGGTGTAGCCGCCTATCGGAGAGGAGAGTAATCTAATTAAGTGAAATCTCTTACGGCCGCTCGTTTTAAAGTCTTCTTTGGGATTGAGAAGCTCAAGCGCGACCCATTGGTGGGAAACTAGATAATTGCGGTTTATCTTTGTTTTCGATTGATTTGATTGACTAACGGTGGTTGAAATCTAATTGCACCTAGTTTGTTTATTCTTGAGAATCTTCTCTTCTGATATAAGATTCACTCAAACTAGTTCAGAGTTTCGACAGGGATCTTTAGACTGTTGCTAGTTCTAAAGACGATCTTGTGATAATCAATTGTTAACAGACTCCGTTCTGTGCGTGATTGATCACAAGAGATTCAAGTGATTGTGCGCAGGTTTTATTGAAGATTTAAGAAGATTTGAAGACAAAGAAGATATTGAAGATCTGACTTGGGTTTTATAATCTTTGGTGTGCACAATACTTGTTTAGGTAAAAGAGGATCCAATTAATAATCGGTTTATCCTTGTGGTAGATTGGATTGATTAATTGAGTAGATCGGCATCAACACGGTTCTTCGGATTAAAGCTGTTGTTGGCTTAATCTTAATCAATTACCTTTGGGTGATTGAACATAAGATAGATCTAGACCCGACGAAGGAGTTTATGTTGAGATAAACCGAAGAGCCTTTGTCCGACTCATATCACTTGGTTGAATAAAGTTGATACCAAACAGATTTCTTGTTCCTTTACTTTGTTAAATACGAACCAAAGGGATTGTTCCAAGTACGTGACTTATTCATAAATCGACGACGTGGGAATACAGATGGAACTAGGTGAAATATAGGTTTAGTTACTTGGTCTCAACTATACGAAGTTAAGTGTAATTTTGTGTAGCGGCTTAATCCTGAGAGTATTCAATTCTGGACTAGGTCCCGGGGGTTTTCTGCATTTGCGGTTTCCTCGTTAACAAAATCTTGCTGTGTCATTTACTTTTATTTTCCGCATTATAATTGTTTTATTATAATTAAAGTAAATTACACAAACGTTAATTCCTATTTACTTGATAAGCAATACTATTGTGTTTGGTTAAGTCCGAACCTTTATATCAAGTAAACATACTTTATTGTTGTATTGTCTCGATCTCGTATCCATAGAGGATCACACGAAGTGTGAACCGATTAGTTGTATTGTCTCGACTTAGTCCATAGACAATCACTTTCGGAGAAAGGACTTATAGGTAGGAAAAGTTTTATCTTGAGGTATATTTGGGTACCCTCGCCTTTTCAATTGGTATCAAAGCGAGCAAACACGAAAAGATCTAACAATCTGTGTTTGGTGCGATCCAACCTATAAGAATTGAATCTAATGAATGATTCAGTTAACGTAAAGCAAGACATCAAGAGTTCTGAATTAACACTTGATGATGGCATATACAATTCAATATCTGAAGAAAGCACTTCTAGAGATTCTACGAGACAAGTTAATCTTGTTAATAATGTAGAAACCGATGACGACTGGAAAATACGTCTACAAGGAGGGTTAGATGAAATTTCCGATGATGATGACTCAGAATTTGAACAATAAGTAGAAGAGGATATCTTAGAATACTCTAAACTGCTGGAACCTTTGAAAAATGAAAAGCTGAGAACTTCGGATTTTCTTGGTTTTATGACTCCTCTTTGTCGTGAGAACAAGAAATTGAAGAAGGTTTTTCAAGGTTATTATATTGGTTTCCAAAACCATGATTATCTTCTTAAATATCGTACAAACGATTTAAATTCTAAGAAATTAGAATGTGAAAATCTTCGAAGAGAACTGTTTTTGCCGGAAAAGAAACGTGCTGAATCGGAAGCAATGTTTAATTCTCGACAAGTACAAGGTCTTGAAAAAAATACAGTGCTAGTCTCTCTCAAACAAAATTGTTAGAGAAAGAGCGTGATGTTGCTCTAGAAAAAATTCACTTGTTGGAAGAGAAACTTGTTGAATCTGATGCAAGGATTAACTCTCAACAAAAGAGTTTTGAAGAGAAAGAAGGTGTATATCTCTCACGAGAAAAACACCTTGAGGCTGCTCTAGCCGGTGCTCTTGATAAAATCAAGACGGTGGAAGAAGAAAATTTGGAACTGAAAAAATCCAATGAAAGCTCAAACAAATTAACCTCAATGTTAGAAGCAAGTAGAAATCATCGTGATACACGAGGATTGGGCTATAAAGGAATAGATGCTTCAAATATTAACAAAGAGGTAAAATTTGTTAAAGCTAAATTTTTTTCTCAATCAGAGGCTTCCACTAATGTCAAGAAAGCAACAACGTTGAACACGGAGAAGAAGAAGAATAAGAAGAAAACTCGTCGAGCTGCAATGCAAGAGGATCCACAAAAAGGTAACATTAAAACTCATACTTCGTATATTTATACTAAGCATTGTTATTATTGTGGAAATAAAGGACACTTTCAATGGGGATGCAAAGTTCGTAATATGCAAGATGCACTTTCTTTGTATCAAACGAATTGGATAAATTTTCTCCTCATAAGAACTCAGATCGTTATTGTCCTAAGTTTAGGCAAAAGAATTATTACAATGATAGTTAAAATTTTGCATATCACTCGACAAGGTCATCTCATAAAAGACCTGAATATAGAAAGAGAGATAACTTTTTAAATGCAAAGACAAGATCTGATGTTCCAAATTGGAGAAAGGGTGTTTCGCAAAATATTCAAAAGGGCGATGATCCTAATGGTATTGTGAAGGAGAAAGCTGCTCCTGCGAAACCCAACTCTAAATGGGTCCCTAAGTCCTCTATAGCCAAGAAGGGACCAAAAGTTAGTCACAAGAATGACTCTCAACTGTTAATTGTTGGTGACAATAATTACAAGAGTCTTCTTGAAAGGCTAAAGAAAGACATTATGTCTGAAATCTCTTGTACTAGTAAAGGTTGTGATAATGACACTCTACATCACAAGTCAAAGAATAAAAACAAGAGATGGAACAAGAGAAAACAAACCAAGCAAGAGGTCAAGAATGATGATTCCTTCTTAGTCACTCGTGACGAACAAGACAAGGATCAACTCAACACAACCTAGTTATGTTAGAATGTGCATGCTCACCGTTAGTGCTCAATATTTTTAAAAGGTGAGGAAGCACATGATCTCTCGGTTACTTTATGACTAATTAACATCTTTAGGAGATTTCTTTTCTTCTATACTCATAATTTCTCTATCTATATTTGGGTTTTGAAATAAACGGTAATTTTGAGTTTATGATGTTGATATCTACTGATCATATATGTGTATCTCTTGCTTTTGTGGTCAAAACGAGCCAAGAATCACTGAATTCTGACATTGTATGCAAAAGTTATGTCGAAAACAGTTTAGTGTTGTGATTGTCACAAGTAACTCTTGGGAACCGATCCTAGTACCCTGGCATAGTGAGGGAACCGATCCTAGTACCATGTCCTGGTAAAGGAACAGATCCTAGTGAGAGGTCCCCTTACGAAGAAGTGTAAAAATTGTTTTGCACATAACTTTTTCGTCCGAACTCGGAATGACCTCATTATTTTTGCATAGTTTTTGTAATTCAATTTCCTATAATATTGAGGTAATTGCAATACTTGATTTTATTTTCAATATTTATGGTGTATTGCAAATTGATTTATAGGATGTTTGATTTCGGTTTTACTGCCTTAATATTCGATCTCATATATTGTGAACCCTCATGGTTTGGGTGACTTTTTGATTTAGCGGGATTAATTTCTAGCCCTAGTAGGTAGGATTTATCAAAGGATTATGAGGGGTTCTAATAGAAACAATATGTGAAAAAGTCACAATATGTTGAATCGGTTTTTGGTTTAGCATAAAAGCATATGTGTTTCGACGGTTATTAACTTTTGCTTGCAATTGTTAAAACCGGTTTTCAACCTTTCTCTGGTAAAGGTTGAGGTGTGTTGTTATTCTTTTGTTTATGCATAAGGATGAAATCGTGGTGATATTTTGATAACATTTCTCCCTGGACGAAGATGCTATCATATTGGAGAAGTGGACGCGAAATTTAAGGTAACAATCTTATTAGTTAATTGTTTTCCTGTTTAAGAAAAGCCTGAGTTTATATTATATATATTTGTTGCTTTTTCTTAACAAAATTTAGGTTAAATTGATATTTATTCCATGATGTGTGTGTGGATGTGTGTTTCAATTGATTCATGTTAAGAAAAACTATTGTTATCTTGCTTTATTGTGTGGTATCAATCGTTTAGGCTTATAAAATTTCGGTACAATTGATGTGTGTGTGTGTGTTTCAATTGGTTCCGGTTAAGAAAAACTATTGTTATCTTGATTTTGTATAGTTTCAATGGTTTAGGCTTACAAAATTACGGTGCAATTGCGGTGCTTTTAATGTCTATGTTGTTTCAATTGCTTCCGCTTGAGGTGAATAATTATGCAAGTTGATTTATGTTGGTTTGTATGAATTATTTATGGCTTAACGAAATAATATGTGTACGGGATGAGTTGTTTAGTCTAATTCGATTCCGGATAAGAAACTAAGTTAATTCTGATCTTAGTTTGTCTTATCGAAGTGAGGTTTCGGTTATATAAGTATAATCGAATGCCTAAACAAGGAAATGCTAGTTAACTAACCTAGTATTTGGTTTGTTTAAAATTGAAAGGTCTAAGTTTATGGATAATTAGAACCTGATAAGAAAAATGGAGTTAATCTTTATTTTGATTTTATCGAATTAAGCGGTTATTTTTGAACAATCGGTTTAGCAAAGGAACTAATGTGATTAGTTGTTTTTGGTTTGCTAAACTAAATGAGAAAAATTGTTTCGAGCAATTGTCTCCTTGGTAACATATCAAAATAAGACTACTTGTAGTTTCGGTTTTGATATTGGTTATCAGAACGTGATGTGTGGAACCCTCGTGCCTAACTCTACAGGTTTGCAAGTCTATTCTGAGATTTATAAGATTCTTTTCGTGTTGTGCTTTATTTTTCGTTTCTTTGTCATTTTTGTGAAAAAAGGGGAGAAATATATGGAGTAAACAAGTGATACTGCATTGATTTTATATTAATTGGTATCACTAAGGAAAAGAACATTAGTACTTGAATGTTTTATCTAACGAAAGAGTAAAAGCACAGACTAAGGGGGAGTAACATGTCATATAGATTGGTATAAAAAAGACGTGCGGATTGAATATCTACCTATCTTCCTTAGGGGGAGTATTTGCTTTGTTATTATAATGTCAACAACGGCATTTTCAAGGATTGAATATAAGCAGTTTTACTATGCTGTTGAATCTGGAATCAAGCGGAGTGTAATGAATTCTTGTATTTTGTTTATCCATATGATGTAAGAGTTTTGTCACTAAAATTGACAAAGGGGGAGATTGTTAGAGCATTGCTCGGTTGAACCCACCAAGCGTTGGTATGTCAAGTTTGGTTGTCATATTTTAGTGAATCAAAACTCATGTTAAGAGTAGCTTGATTATGTACTAGAGTTAAACTTCTTATAGGTTAGCTTGAAAGCATTAGGATATGAGACATTACAAGTATTGCGAAGTATTGAAGATGTGAAGAAACAAGGAGCTACAACGACAACAATCATCCTTCCACTTGAGGTTAGTGATATTTGACTTGAACTGTTTCATTCCCTAACGTATCTTTCAAGTCGTGCATATTGAAAACTTAACTGCGAAGCATATATGAACTCTATATAAACATAGTATTAAGGAATACAATACGAGGTTCATTGCTTAACCATTAAACTTTGTAGATAAGGCATCGCCATAATTATTTGAACGCTATTGTGATTATGTATGGGTATGAGGTGAGGATTTCATCCTAGGGAACAATGTTTACATGTGTTCTAAGGAAGTAAGTTCATAAACTTGTTTGTGAACCGAAAAGGAATTTTCCAGGAGTTATTGGTTATTTTATTCATTGCATATCTTATGAACAAC
This sequence comes from Papaver somniferum, assembly GCF_003573695.1. NCBI lineage: Eukaryota > Viridiplantae > Streptophyta > Magnoliopsida > Ranunculales > Papaveraceae > Papaver > Papaver somniferum. The sequence continues at coordinate 120,533,195 of NC_039363.1, read as the reverse complement.
CAATATGTGTGATAAAGTATAACCGCTCACAATTTGTTGTGTTGTTGGTAGAACTATTCACAAAGTCCTGACTTTTGTATTGGTATAAATTTTATTAGTAAAACCAATCTTAAGTAATCACCTGTGGTATGATCGGATTATGTCTGCCTTAGGGAAAGGGAACCGATCCTAGTAAGAGAAACGGAACCGATCCTAGTAAAGGAAAGGGAACCGATCCTTGTAAGGGGTGCAGTACATCAAGGGGAACCGATCCTTGTATGGGATGCAGCAAGGTTTATAGCAGAAAGGGGAACCGATCCTATGGACATGTGCAACACATATAAGTTAGATACCATATATATGTGGGGAACCGATCCTAGTACCTAGTCAACTGAATCTTTGGGAAGCTATTATGACTATGCGTAGTACTCCCATGGAGGTAGAACCGAAACTTGTTTTGGTAGAACCGTAAACCCATGATTGTGATTGAATGTTGGTTTGATCAATCACATAGTTCTTGAAAGTCAGATGAATCAATTCTAAACTTGTTTGGAAGTGTGGCAAATCGGTTTCAAGGTTGTAAGTGTGAAAGAGAACTTACAAAGTAAAGATGTCGACAAACTTTGAACACGTTCTGTGAATGTTTATTTCTATAATTGTTCAAAGATATTCCTTAACGGCTAAGGGAAGAGAATCCCAGGATCGAAACATAAGTAAGTTAAGAATCTTTTAATTAAGGTTATTAATTTATCTTTATAGGTAAATTACAGAACAAGTAATGTGCATTTACTAATTAGATTTTCCGAGAGATTTCGATTGTTATTTTTGGACAGAGCATTTCCAGGAATTATGAAAACCGAATCTGTGCATTTATAAATATCTTGAGAATATTTTCGGTTTTGGAAATTCCTTGGTGTCCAAATTTCCTTGTCTATAAATATACGAAGTTTGCCTTTCTAGCAAACTAATCCTTCGTAACAACAGACGTCCTCTTTTGTCTTTGTTACTGGTGTAGCCGCCTATCGGAGAGGAGAGTAATCTAATTAGGTGAAATCTCTTACGGCCGCTCGTTTTAAAGTCTTTTTTTGGATTGAGAAGCTCTAGCGCGACCCGTTGGTGGGAAACTAGATAATTGCAGTTTATCTTTGTTTTCGATTGATTTGATTGACTAACGGTGGTTGAAATCTAATTGCACCTAGTTTGTTTATTCTTGAGAATCTTCTCTTCTGATATAAGATTCACTCAAACTAGTTCAGAGTTTCGACAGGGATCTTTAGACTGTTGTTAGTTCTAAAGACGATCTTGTGATAATCCATTGTTAACAGACTCCGTTCTGTGCGTGATTGATCACAAGAGATTCAAGTGATTGTGTGCAGGTTTTTATTGAAGATTTAAGAAGATTTGAAGATAAAGAAGATATTGAAGATATGACTTGGGTTTTATAATCTTTGGTGTGCACAATACTTGTTTGGGTAAAAGAGGATCCAATTAATAATCGGTTTATCCTTGTGGTAGATTGGATTGATTAATTGAGTAGATCGGCATCAACACGGTTCTTCGGATTAAAGCTGTTGTTGGCTTAATATTAATCGATTACCTTTGGGTGATTGAACATAAGATAGATCTAGACCCGACGAAGGAGTTTATGTTGAGATAAACGGAAGAGCCTTTGTCCGACTCATATCACTTGGTTGAATAGAGTTGATACCAAACAGATTTCTTGTTCCTTTACTGTTTGGAATACGAACCAAAGGGATTGTTCCAAGTACGTGACTTATTCTTAAGTCGGAGGCGTGGGAATACAGATGGAACTAGGTGAACTCTAGGGTTAGTTACTTGGTCTCAACTATACGAAATTAAGTGTAATTTTGTGTAGCGGCTTAATCCTGAGAGTACTCAATTCTGGACTAGGTCCCGGGATTTTTATGCATTTGCGGTTTCCTCGTTAACAAAATCTTGCTATGTCATTTACTTTTATTTTCCGCATTATAATTGTTTTATTAAAATTAAAGTAAATTACACAAACGTTAGTTCCTATTTACTTGATAAGAAATCCTATTGTGTTTGGTTAAGTCCGAACCTTTATATCAAGTAAACATACTTCGTTGTTGTATTGTATCGATCTCGTATCCATATAGGATCACACGAAGTGTGAACCGATTAGTTGAATTGTCTCGACTCAGTCCATAGACAATCACTTTCGGAGAAAGGACTTATAGCTAGGAAAAGTTTTAGCTTGAGGTATATTTGGGTACCCTCGCCTTTTCAACTGCAATTATCTAGTTACCCACCAACGGTACTCGTAGAGCTTCTTGATCCCGCATAAGTCTTTAAACGGGTGATCATAAGATATTTCACCTAATTAGGGTACTTTCCTCTCCGAATAGATGGTTCCACCAGAAACAACAAGAAATGAAGTTTGCCATGCTCTTAAGATAGTTTGCGAGAAATGGAAACTTAGGTATTTATAGACCAAGGATGTTTGGACAAAAAGGAATTTCCAAAACCGAAAATATTCTCAAGACATGCAATGAATGGCGAAATTCGGTTTTCATAATTCCAATAAATGCTTGTCCAACATTTCCGAACTCTCTCAATAGAAAATCTCCAACTAGTAAATGCACATTACTAATTTTTATTTTTTAGAGCTATACATTAATTGCTGGTAATTAATGTATATAAAATCAAAAGCATTAATTAAAAGATTCTTAATTTATTTCAGCATAGAATCACCTTGAGTATTAAGGAATATCTTTGAACAATAAATGATAAGAGTTACTACTCGTGTTAAAGTATGTTGACATCTTTTTCACTGCAAATTCTTATTTCGTATTTACATGTATTTGCATTCTTGGAATCGGTTATACCACACTTCAAAACAAGTTTAGAATTGGTTTGCCAGTTTTCCAAGACTACTATGTGATTGATCAAATACCAACCACATATATGGGTTCAATCGGTTCTACCAATCACTAAGATCGGTTATACCTATATATGGAAACACTTGTGATCGGTCACACCTGTCACTAGGATCGGTTACACCAGTTACAAGGATCGGTTCCATCTACACATGGTACTACTTATGATCGATCACACCAGTTACCAGGACCGGTTATACCAATTACAAGGATCGATTACACACACTCATGATCGGTCACACTAATTACTAGGATCGGTCACACCAATTACAAGGATAGATCATACCATCACATGGTGATTACTTAGGATCAGTTACACCAATTAACAAAAACCGGTCATACCAAATCATAAGTCAAGCATTGTGATTAGTTATACCAAGATACATAACCTAAGTTAATATCGGTTCTAGCATCTCACACATATTGGTCATCCAAAGATTTGCAACGAATAGCCAGACCAATAAGCCTAATGATTTCCCTTTCGATTCACGAAACAAGTTCATGAATGTACTTCCTTTAAAAAATGTAAAACATTGTTTCCTAGGATGAAATCTTCACCATAACCCATACACATAATCATTACAATGTATACAAGATTATGTTGATGTCATATCTACGAAGTTCAAAAGATAAGCGTTATACTTCGTAGTCTAATTCCCTAATACTATGATCATGTCACATCACTAGAGTATTATAAAATATGTACAGCATATACAGCTTCGCAGTTATGTTTTTAATATGCACGACTTGAAAGATACGTTAGGAATGACACAAGTTCAAGTCAGTATTACTAACCTCAAGTGGAAGGATGATGTCTTCGTTGTAGTTCGTTACTTCTTCGCATTCTTCAAGTCTTCGGAGTAGTACTTGTATGTCCCAACATTCTTAGACTTTCTAGTCTAACCTAAACGAAGTTGACTTTAATATTTAATCAAACGACTCTAAATGAGTTTTGATACTAAAATATGACAACCAAACTTGACATACAAACGTTTGGTGAGTTCAACCGAGATATGCTCTAACACATTTACCCGATTGTTCTTGTATCCGAATCTTATTCTTATTGATTTTTGAGGTTCTAGTAATCTCAAATCAGGAACGAGATAGATAGAAATCGCAAAGTTCTCTTTGTCTCGAACTTTGTGATTCCTTAAGATAGATATCTAAAACATTTTTTGATTTGTTTGGATTATTCTTGAGAGGTGGTTATTGATCCATGCTTCTCATCTAACTAAATGTAAGTGCTCCGTATTCATGAGGTTTGTTGTACTTTATCTATTTCAAACAGATTTCCAAACCTATATTGAAAATTTAAAGGAGAAATCAAATAGGTCTGTACGTTAGAGGAATATTGGTATCAAAAGTCTTCACTGAGGTTGAACCAATTCTTAGGTTGTAAAGGACGTTAACTAAGGGAATCAAGTGCGTAGAAGGTTCAAGAGACGTACGGAACATTACTTCAGCTGAAGTGCTTAGAGGGTTAATTCCATCCCAACTATATTCCAGTCTGAAGTATGATAGTATGCTAGTTCCTGTAACGGATTAATACATTGTGGTGTTCAAAGTTGCGCGAGGTCCCAGGGTTTTTCAGCAGGTACAATTTTTCTCATTAAAAAAGCTTCAGTTTTCTGGTGTTTTTCCTTTTCCGCATTATATCATTTTATCTTTGTAATAGGAATAGGACAAGTAGTACGTAATCAATCTATATAGTTTAATTCCTTATTAATTGAGATAAAAAACAAGACTCTTTCTTGTTGAATCCGCATCTTAAAAGATAGATTGCAAGTTTCATACTTTTTAGAATTCAGATTCTCTTGACTTGGATACGACTAAATTGATCTAGGATATTGATTTTTAGATCGTTTAAGAACTCTTTTACACAACCAAGTTCACTGAATTTTTTTCTAAACATATTGATTACGAAAAGAAAGAGAAAAACTTTATATACAATCTTATTTAAGAGTCTTTCCATTGACTTACTTGTGATTGTATTAAGTTTTGGCCATACAGGTTTCCAAACAAAAAAATTGGTGGTGTACTTGGTACCCTCTCCTTTCCATGTATTATCTTTTAAGTACTTGGAATTTAATAGTTTCACACATATTGCTTTATTATTTTTCAAGAACCTCCATGCTTGCTTGCAGGTAAGAGATTTGTTCAACATCTTAATATTGTGAATTCATAGTCCTCCACTATTCTTTTGCATTCCTATTATTCTCCAGTTTATAAAATGAAGTTATCTTTCATCAACAATGCCCAAACCAAAAACTTCTTTGAATATTATTAATGAACACTCTTATATGGACAAGGTCAGACATGATTTACGTCATTTTCTTCGTAAAACCCAAATGACAATGAATTTAAGTGTACTATTTTGATGATATGTTCCTCTAATAAGACTCTGCATTCCTAGAAAAGATGAACAAAATTCGAGATAGCAAACCTCACTGTCTACCGATCTTAATTTCAACTGTTAACTTTGAACGGCTGATATTCAAAGGGCTAGATGGTCATTTTATATATCTCGAATTGTGTTGTTTTTTATAGGAATGTAGAGTCTTCTAAGAGGAACATATCATCAAAATATTACACTTAAATTCATTGTCGTTTGGGTTTTGCGAAGAAAATTACGCAAATCTTGTCTGACCTTGTCCATCTAAGAGTGTCCATGGATCCTACCTCATTATTAATTTGTTGAGTAAGTCCTTTGAAAGTAAACAAATTCCCATGAAGTAAACAATAATAATAGATAAATTTGTTTTAGGTAAAGCATGATCCTCCTGAAGCATTGAGGAAATGTTGTCTCTATCCATATAGTTTTGAATTAAATTTATCCATCAAGAAACCATAGCTAACAAATTAGTAATCCGACTTCAAGCTCTATATGTAAAAGCGGGGGTCTAACAACCACACCCAACATTTGGCTTAGCAACCTGTATGGAAAAACTCCAATATACTTTCAAGAGAATCAACTAGACAGTCAGACTCAATCTTAAGAAAAGTACATCCAAGAGTTATATCTCTCTTTCTCAATTCAATCTGAAATCAAACAAATAGGAATTTGCGATCCCGACTGAATATAAGAAATAACTTGGACGGTATCAAAAACCAATATCCAAGTGTCAATCAATTTAATCAACAACCAAAGGTTGGATTCACAATTGATTGAACTTACATAACCTGTGATATTTCAATTATATAAACAAATATAATGCGGAAAAGGAAAAACACAGGCACCAGATGTTTTGTTAACGAGGAAACCGCAAGTGCAGAAAAACCCCGGGACCTAGTCCAGATTTGATCACCATATTATATTAACCCGCTACAGACACTAGCCTACTCCAAGTTAACTTCGGACTGGAATGTAGTTGAGAACTAACCAATCTCACACTGATCAAGGTACAACCGCGTTCCTTACGCCTCTAGCACGCCGGATTCTGCGCACTTGATTCCTTTAGCTGATCTCACCCACGACTAAGAGTTTCTACGACCCAAAGTCGAAGACTTGATAAACCAATCTGTATCACACATAAAAGTCTTTGAATAGATAAATATGTCTCCCACATATATACCTATGAGTTTTGTTCCGTCTTTTGATAAATCAAGGTGAACATGAACTAACTGATACACCAGACTTATATTCCCGAAGAACATCCTACTAATATCAATCACCTCACAATAATCTTAATCGTATGGTAGCAAAACAATATATTGTGGAATCACAAACGATGAGACGAAGATGTTTGTGACTACTTTTTATCTTGCTTATCGGAGATTAAATCTCGAGCAAATCTTAGAAAAGATAGTATACTCAATTACGATAGAAAACAGCAAGATCAGAACACGCAACTACGGAGAAAATAGTTGGGTCTGGCTTCACAATTCCAATGAAGTCTTCAAGTCGTTAACCTACTGGATTTTGGAAAAACCTAATAAGGTTAAACGAGAATCGACTCTAGTCGCAACTAGTATCACACAGAGGGTGTGGGGATTAGGTTTCCCAGTTGTTAGAGTTCTCCCTTATATAGTCTTCAAATCAAGGTTTGCAATCAATGTTACCTTGGTAAGAAAGCATTCAATATTCAACGTTAGATGGAAACTTGATTAGACTCAAGCTAATATCTTTCAACTGTTAGATCGAACTTAGCTTGTTACACACAAATGAAAAGTGACTTCATTAAGATATGAGTAACCGTACCTAAACGTGTACATCTTGTTGGCTCAACAATAATTAACCGAAGTTAGCCATATGAACACTTTCATATCAACCATATTCATCTTAACCATAACTAGTCCAAATTACTCAAATGAAACTAGTTCTAGAGTTGTTCAATTGTTTATATTCTCATAGAAGTATACAAGACACAATTGAAGCAAAATCGATTTTAATTCACTTGAATCAATTCATGAACATTATAGTCACGGTTTGCAAAAGATTGCATTCCTTAATATACAAATGTATTGGTTCATGAACAAACCGATTTTAGAACATAACCTACTCAAGTATGCAAACGGGTACGCATACCTAAGTAGCCGGACTTAGTTTTGGTTCGCCAGTATGAGAACGGGTACGCATAACTTCCAAACTCAGTTGAATTTCCAAAACTTGAACCTCACGCCAGTACGCTTACCTTTATGCAACTAAGTTCCCGGACTTTCATTAACCAACCAGTATGCACACGGGTATGCATACTATGGTTCCCGGACTTGGAATAACATGCAACAGTTAGCATACAAGTACGCATATTGTGCTATATCCAATCATGGTTATTTGTTGTCAACTCCCATTTCAATCATTGAAACATTCTTGGAAGACGACAATAGATGTCTCACACAAACTATTAGTTTCAAAGCAATTTTCAAGTGATCGAATGATCAATACGAAAAATCCGAGTCTACATCAAATGACTGTCTCACACAAATCATTAAGATGTTACAAGGCGATTTTCACATAACCATCTGTTGGCTTTCGTCAAGAATATAAGATGAACTTGGTTAAATCGAAAGCTTACCAACACATACTTCAAGAAATATGTAAGCGAGTTAAACTCAGCTCCAAATATCAAATGTGTATAATCGAAGTATATATATCTATACGGCTTTTGTCTCAAATATGAGATAGAGTAGATAGACTTTTGAGTGATAGATGAGTTCAAGTCTTCACATACCTTTTGTTGATGAAGTTCCACAAGCTCCCCTTGGTAGTTCTTCGTCTTCAATCGATGAACGTCATGAAGTCTAATACTCAACTATACTTACTATCCTAATCGTAGACTTATCTATAAGTAGAATAGAGATCAAGACTTATAGTTTTGACAACTAAACTTGACAAACAAGCTTGAGATAGCAACACTTGCGAGTTCGACCGAGCAGTGCTCTAACACTATATGCCTAAGTATTTATCTTCCACGTCCATTTCTCTTACCCCCGAGGTCTTGAATTATTTTTTGCTTTCTTAATGTTGAGTTTCATTTTTGCTAAAGTGAATTGAGATTTTAGCATAATTTATCATCTGCCATGTGAAGCACCAACACGCCAGTATTGGCGTCGTGTCCGCGTCGGGACAAGGTGCTCGTAGGACACGGACATGATGCACGTATAAAAATTTATACTTTATTTTACTAGTTTGGTAATCTAATATGTTAGAAAAATTAGTATAATGGTTAACTTTTTTCCTGATGGGCTAATAACGGCATAAAATTGAGTTTTTTTAATGTATTTGCGCGATTGATATATTTATATACTATAACACCGTGATCTTCGTATAAAAAAATTATTTAATTTATATATATATATATATATATATAACGTGTTCGCGTCCTTATGATTTTGAATTTTGTCGGTCCATATGTCCGTGTCAGTGCTTCCCAAGCCTTGGTAAACTCGTATATTGTTCCATAATGTGTATGAGATTGTTTATATTTGTTTCTAACTTTTTCCTAAAAAAAAAAAAGAAGTCGTCTGCAAACATTAATTGAGTAATGCTATAAGCCCACCTATTTAGTTTGTATCCTTGATATAGTTCTTATTCTTCATAATGTCGCATCAACAAAGATAGACCTTGGGAACATAATATAAATAAAATAGGTGATAATGGACAACCCTGTCAAATCCCTCTTTTAGTTATGAAAAAAAAATTGAGGATTTTCATTAATATTGAAAGAAACTAATTAGTAGTCATAACACAATTCACTACAAGAGAATAAGAAGAACCAGCAACAACCATTAAACTTAACTTGTCTCCAAGAAACTTCCAGTTTACTCTTTCATATGCTTTAGTCATATCAACCTTCGGAGAAAAAATATTAATTTGAATCCATAAAATTATTCATTGAGAGTGTATCAATTACTTTGTCACAATAATTTATTCAATATCTGATGTCCGGGAACAAAAGCATCCTGAGGCCAAGAAATGAATTTTTCTAGATATGTTTTATGCTTTTAGAAGAATTTTAGATATAATTTTATAAAGGAATTGCAAAGAGAGATTGATCTAAAATTCTATCGAGTGTTTGGGTACTTAACCTTTGCAAATTATGTAATATTGGTGTAATTCAGAAAATCTGGGAACACAACATTCTCAAACATAAGAGTTATTGATTTAATCACATCATTACATATAGTAGAACATAACTTTTTATAGAAAAATAAGAGAATACTCATCCAAACCTTGTGAAGTATAAGACCTCGTTTTTACTAACACAACAGAGTATTTCGTCTTCTGCAGGGATGTTAGAGATTTCTATATCATACACATCAAGAGAAGGACATTGAGTTTGCAAAGAAAAGTACAGAGGATCTAAAGACAATGGTTGTTATAATAAGTTCTGAAAGTGATTGAAAAGTTTTCGAGCAATGTCACCATGATCTGTAAAGAAAGTGAAAGCATGTAGCAAAATCTTTTAGTTTTTTTCTTTGCAAGATGTTTTCTCTCTCCAACTACATTCTCCGAAATCTTCATCTCTGTTAGTGATTAATCCCTTAGATCTCTTAGTTTCCCTTAGTGATCTTTATCCTCCAATTATGACTTATGAACATTGATTCATCACCATCAATCGGAAGTTCTGTAAATAGCCTAGAGTTCTTCCATATCCTGTTCAACTATTACCTTCATGGAATTTCATTCTCATGGAAAGTTGAATGAAATTTTCTCTTTTAGTCTTGTTGTTGATTTACAAAGGCCTTTTCATGAAGCAACAAAGAATAAGGATCTGGGAAAGATGGTATGAAACATGAAGATAATCAAAATTGGTTTTCTGCAACTAATGTTCATAATGAAAAAGGATATTATCTTCATATCACCCAATGCATACCAAATCCCAAAGCTTACCCGATATCATTTTATGTTCCTGCTGGAATAAGAGTTGAAGGATGGTTTGAAATGGCTTCTGCAATGGAATCCATTATTGGTCTCCAAGATTGATTCCTCACTAACTTGTTTTTTAGAATTCAAATGCACCAAGCTTTTACGACTCCAATCAGTAAGAAATATACCAAGTTTTCGCAGTTTGGATTGAATACGTTCTTCTTAATTTTGAAACCAACGCTCTCCAAGCTTTTCAAGAAATTATGGATGAGAAATCTAGTATGCTTCAAACTTGTAGTTTTGGGGAGCTCTTGCAGTACTATTTTTGTATGAGTTTAACAAAATAAGAGCATGGTCACTTTATATTTTAGGAAAGTGAAGGACAACAATATTATGAAAATTAATAAACCATTTAAGGTTGGCAATTAATTTTTTAAGGCGTTGACGAATTAATCCAACTGTATTCCTACCGTTACTCGTGTATATGCATGACCATGGTTGATAATATGATCTTTGTATCATTGATATCATTATCAAATGGTGCAGAATGTGATTGGTTTAATACTTTGGTTGCTTGATTAATTGAATCAGGTTGTGGGGCATTTGTAGGATAAAATAGAATAGGATGGGGGAATTTTGACCAGGTCAATAAAGACCAGCCTTTTTTTTTGTTGAAAAAATTTAGCAACAACTGAGTTCTGTTGCGAAATTTATACCACAAAATAGAAATCAGTCCCCATTGACTAAGTCAAGAACTTTAGCAACAACATAAAAAAATTCACAAGCTGTATTTTGTTGCTAAGTTTTTTACCGTGACTATTTGGATCTGTCTTCGTTGACTTAGTCAAGATTTTCCAACAAATAGTAAAAAATTCGCAACTGCTTTGTCGCCGTTGCGACTAAAAAGAGTCGCAACAGATCTGATATGTTGCTAAAATAGTTGAGACCAAAAGTTCACAACAACTACAATTTCGTTGTGAATATTTGTTACACCCCACGTTTCGCAACAGCTGGCTGCAGTTGCAAGCCCGATTTGCAACGGTGAAAGGCAGTTGCGAATATATGAATTTGGTGTAGTATTGGTGACTACTATTATAGAGCCGGAATTCAGAATAATAATAGACGAATAACTAGAAAACACCAGAAACCATATTCGAAGAAATTATCTTCTCTAGATTATGAACAAGAAAACTATTACAATTATCTCTTTGTTACACTCACAATCTCTCTAGGTAAATAACTTTAAAACTATTCCAGCTAAGCTTGGTTTTACAATAATTAATTGTCTCACAAACTTCTCTCTAGGTGTGTATGTATCACAGACCACGATATCTAGATGTGTTAGCTATGAGCGAAACATCTTTATTTATAGTTTTAACAGTCCAAACCTTCTAGGAATCTATTTCCTTATCTAGGAGTATTACCTTGTCTAGAAATATTCTTTATCTAGGTATATTTCCTTATCTAGGAATATTACCTAGTCTAAGAATATTTCCTTATATAGAAATACTGTGTAAAAATCAGTATTCCTTCCTAAAGTAGAAATCTATCCTCAATGTAACTTGAGGATTGCTAAATTTCCAAAAGAGGAAAGATGCACCTGTATCAATGGTAACCCAAATCAATGAGATGATTATATTGAATGAAAGTGTTGAAGTAAGAGATATTATAATTCAAAACTGGTATAAATTTGTCTTAAATAAAACAATCTTTGATAAAACTCTTGCATCCTTGAACATTCTAAACATATTGAGATAAGTTTAGTAGAAAGTAACTTTATTTGGTACAATCGAAGGTCCATAATTGCAAAATAAGTGCCATGAATTTCCTGGCCCGTCATTGTGAATTAATCTATGGATTAGATTTAAAGATTGAGAGATTATTTCCAAATTGACTTCATTGTTCTATATTAACCACAAGCCAACACTCATTCCGAAAGAATACTCGATACAATTATTGGAATAGCCAAACTGATTGATTATTTGAAGACCTTTGTTTACTCATTTTTGTTTAAGAAAGAAAAAATACAAATGGACTTGTACCTTTGAGGAAAGATTTCAATTATCGAATAATTGGGTTGTTCCATAAAACCCAATAATTCCATGCAAAGATTAACATTCCCTTGCGGCATTTAAGGATAACCTCCTTACCATCTTCATATTTTTGGTCAGAGAGTATTTTGTTACCAATTGTTATTTGTGGAGAGTTTTTCTTTGAAATAAGATTCTTCATGCTTTTTTTTGGACCTTTGAATCATTATTGTTATCCATTAAGTCAGGAGAATTTTATCCATAAGTTCTAGCTATTCATTTATTTGTTTCAGATTTATACCCTCTCTGGGAATTTGGTCTTGAAACCACCGTTTTTCCTCTCTTATGCTTTGAATACTTGTTTGAATTTACATCAACCCTATTTTTTAGGTCCGGAATAATTCGTTGAGATATTTTAAGGCTTTGATCGCCTCAATTGGGTTAACTCTTCTAGAAAAATATGCAGAATAATCCTTATTTCCATGTGGAATATTTTTTATCATTATTCATTTCTAATTGTATTTGACTCAGAATTTGAAAGTTTGTTATTGTTAATGAGGACTCACCTTCTGACTCAAATATGCCCGTTGGTCGAAATGATGACATGACTCGTTTTGTATTAAGATTTTCAATACTCATCCCCAATAGAATCTTCAGAGTTTGTTTGTTGTAAGTAGGTGTGTTAGAGCATAGATCGGTTGAATGCACCAAGTATTGGTATATTAAGTTTGGTTGTCGTATCTTAGTGTGTCAAAACTCATCTAAAGTCGCTTGATTAAATACTAGAGTTACCTTTGTTTAGGTTAGACTAGAAAGTATAGGAATGTTGAGACATACAAGTATTACTCCGAAGACCTGAAAAATGTGAAGAAGTAGCGAACTACAACGACGACATCATCCTTCCACTCGAGGTTAGTAATATTTACTTGAACTGTTTCATCTTTCAAGTCGTATTATATTAAAAACATAACTGCGAAGCTGTATATACTGTATGTATTGTATGATACTCTAGTGATGTGACATGATCATAATAGTATGATCATAGTATTAGGGAATTAGACTACGAAGTATAACTCTTATCTTTTGAACTTCGTAGATATGATGTAACACCCCGAGTTCCGGACCAGGGTCAAACCCGTATGGAGATCCGAACTCGAAGTGTTACCGGTCGGAAAGAAACTTATGCATATAACTCTTCTAATTTATTTATTACAACAAACGTAATTTAACTTTCCTAACATGAATTTACACATATGAATTCTATAATCATCTTTAACAACCTTTTCAACAAACATATTATTTCAAAATACATTTCAATCAATACAATAAAATAATTCATTCACTAATCTACTCATTCATAGCTTTCGCTGCGCCACTCTGATAAATCTGCAAGGATGTCAATTGGGGTGAGATGATAGCTCAATAGAATGCACCCCTATTCTCTAAAGATACGGAAACAAAAACATTTTATCAAGGAATAACATACGATAAGAAATACAGTGCAACTTCAACGAATATATTCATCTAAGAACATTACCTCACAAATATCATTTTCGCTAAATCATCTAATTCATTTGTTCAACCGTGAATTCAAATACCACTATTGTTTCTAGAAAATCATTTAATTAAGATTTCAATTAAGACTTCACAATAATACATCACAAATCACCTAAGTTATTTTCTAAATCAAGAGTTCACAATACCAATATTATTGTCAACGAATCGTCCATTTAGGATTCAACACACAAATTATCATCATCAATAATGTTTCCAACAATCCATCCTTTTAAGTTTCAAAACATAAGTTACATATCAATATTGTCACTAACAAACCATGAGTTTACAATACCAAAATAATTATAAACAAGTCATTCATCAATGATTCAACACATCTATTCACATATTAAAGGATATCAATGAAATAGATTGAAATAGAAAAGCTACAAGTCATTCTCCAAAAGTCATTCATCCTTTTAAGCTACTATATATAATCTCTAAATTATCTTTTCATTTTCCCTTAATTTTATTATTATTAATTAATCAATTTCCACCCTAACTTGTAGCTTTTCTATTTCAATCCACCCACCTAGGCTAAGGTTATGGAACAACAACCTAAACCATAAGGTTTACTAATCCGGGTATAACCCGAACCGAAACAGTAGCTAAAAATACATGGTATTACATATGACATCGAGATAATCTCGTATATATTGTTATGGTTATGTGAATGGGTTATGGTGAAGATTTCATCCTAGGAAATAATATTTTACATTTGTTTAAAGGAAGTACATTCATGAACTTGTTTCGTGAATCGAAAGGGAAATCGTTAGGCTTATTGGTCCTGTTATTCATTCCAAATCTTTGGATGACCAATATGTGTGAGATGGTAGAACCAATCGTAACTATGTTATGTATCTTGGTATAACTAGTCACAATGCCTGACTTATGATTTGGTATGACTGGTTTTTATTAATTGGTGTAACCGATCCTAAGTAATCACCATGTGTTGGTATGATCGATCTTTGTAATTGGTGTGACCGATCCTAGTAATTGGTGTGACCGATCATGAGTATGTGTAATCGATCCTTGTAACTGGTGTAACCGGTCCTGGTAACTTGTGTAATCGGTCCTAGTAACTGGTGTGACCGATCACGAGAATTACCATGTGTAGATGGAACCGATCCCGTTGACTGGTGTAACCGTTCCTGGTAACTTGTGTGACCGATCACAAGTATTTCCATATTGAGGTATAACTGATCCTAGTGATTGGTAGAACCGATTTAACCCATGTATGTGATTTGGTATTTGATCAATCACATAGTTGTCTTGGAATACAGGGAAACCAATTATAAACTTGTTTAGAAGTGTGGTATGACCGTTTCCAAGAATGTAAATCCATGTGAATATGAAATAAGGATTTACATTGAAAAGATGTCAACATACTTTGAACACGAGCAATAACTCTTATCATTTATTGTTCAAAGATATTCCTTAGTACTCAAGGAGATCATGTGCCGAAATAAATTGTGAATCTTTTAATTAAGGTTTTTGGTTTTATATGTTTTAATTACCAAGAATTAAATTCATATCTCTAGAGAATAAAAATTAGTAATGTGCATTACTAATTGGAGATTTTTTATTGAGAGATTTCGGAAATAGTGGACAAGTATTTATTGGAATTATGAAAAATGAATTTTGCTATTCACTGCATATCTTGAGAATATTTTCGGTTTTGGAACATCCTTGGTGTCCAAACATCCTTGGTTTATAAATACCTAAGTTTGCATTTCTAGCAAACTATCCTAAGAGCCAGACAAACTTCATTTCTTGTTGTTCCTGGTGGAGTCGTCTATTCGGAAAGGAAAATATCCTAATTAGGTGAAATCTCTTGCGACCGCTCGTTTAAAGACTTATGTGGGATCAAGAAGCTCTACGAATACCGTTGGTGGGAAATTAGATAATTATATTGTTATTATTTTTCGATTGATTTTATTGACTAAGGATTGTTGAAATTTTGATTGCCCCTAGTTTTTTTATGATCGGGAATCTTCTCTTATGATATATTCACTCAAACTAGATCAGAGTATCGACAGGATCTTTAGAACTGTTTGTAGATTTAAAGATCTTGTAATAATCTATTGCTAATAGACTCCATTATGTGATCGATTGATCACAAGAGATTCAAGTGGTGTTGTGCAGGTTATTGAAGATTAAAGAATATTTGAAGACGAATAAGACTTCTTATTGGTTTTCGTATCTTGTTATTTGCACAAACTTTGATCGGCTGGGATCCAACTAGAATTAAATTTATTCGATTGATTAGTTGCATGATATCGGCATCACTTTATAGTTTCTCTTTAAGATCTATACTGATTGATTGTGAATCTAGAATTGACTATTTCGATAGTTAAAGTTAGATTAATCTAACCAGGCAAAGGAGTTTACTGGATTAAACGGAAGAGCCTTTGCGTATAACTTAAGATATCTTTATCTTAAAAAGAATCTAAGAAGTTATTACCAAACAGATTCGTTGTTCCTTTACTGTTTGGAATATGATCCAAAGGAATTGTACCAGTGCGTGACTCTTGAAGTCGGAAGGGCGGGGATACTGAAGGAACTAAGTAGCTAGGGGTAGTCTGCTTGGTCTCAACTATACGAAGTTATTTTAGATTTTTTATAACGACTTAATTATGAGATTCTGGACTAGGTCCCAGGGTTTTTCTGCATTTGCAGTTTCCTCGTTAACAAAATCTCGATTGCCATTTACTTTACTTTTCTGCATTATAATTGTTTTATTATAATTAAAGTAAATTTCACTTTACATTAACTCAGCATTACTTGATAGTGATCCTATAGAGTTTGGTTAAGTCTGAACCTATTATCAAGTAACATACTTATTTGTTGTATTGTCTCGATCTTGTATCCATAGACAATCACACAAGTTATCTTGTTGTTGTATTCTCTCGATCTCGTATCCATAGACAATCACTTTCGGTAGAGGACTTATAGGTTGAAACAAAAAGATTGTGGTTTATTTGGGTACCCTCGTATTTTCAAGATGCATTAATCTTCATTGATGCAACAAAATTTGAAGATGAGCCCTTTGAGAATAGAGAAATATTCTGATTACAATCTTCTACCTGGTAATTATCTTCCACAAATATATCCTTGAATTCAGGGACTTCATTGATGTTATTATTGAAGAAACATTATTGAAGGCTTACAAATTGGTTTCAACATATGAAGAACATGTTGATGTAGTTCTTCTGGATATTTTCAGAAAATATAGTCCTTGTAGTTGTTGAGTTTGGGGAATACTTTCATCCAATACCGAGGAATCCACAAAAAAGATATAATCTAAGTAGACATTCATACTTTATGGGAACAACATATTTTGGGTTATTTGGCAGTGAAAATTGTATCGCTTGTGGAAATGGATAATTGATGAGGGGTAAGATAATAACCTTTTTATAATATCAAGAATAACTAAGGATCGATCAAGGATTTGAGTCTTTCCTCCACAAAAATTCCTTTTGACTGAATGTTCCCTTTCTATGTGAGGTGGGATGATACGTACTCACATATTTCCTAGACCGTCAGACCAAATCCCTAGAGATATCCCCATATGTTGTGACTTATTCAGCCTTCGTATATAATGTGTTGTTGTGATAT
This sequence comes from Papaver somniferum, assembly GCF_003573695.1. Taxonomy (NCBI): domain Eukaryota; kingdom Viridiplantae; phylum Streptophyta; class Magnoliopsida; order Ranunculales; family Papaveraceae; genus Papaver; species Papaver somniferum. The sequence goes on along the minus strand of NC_039363.1, from coordinate 120,515,790 downwards.
TTTTTGAAGTGGAGGAATATTCATGTTTGCACGTTTGTAGCAGACTTGAGTCCCAAGGAGAGCTCGAGGTAGCTTAATGTAGTCGTGTGTATCATGTGTAGTGCACAAGGTTGGCTGAGGTCGAGCGCGTACCTAATATGTTCATTTTTTTAATAGAGCAAAGGCATGCCCAAAGCTGAAGAGATTTTGGCTACGCTAGACCCGAAGAGGAGTTGTGTCCAATCTAGTTGAGGTCAAGACTTGACCTATTCTTTTGTCGATTTGATGGGTAGAGACGAATGCTGAGGTCAAGTGTCGACCTATCATGAGTACGGAGAGCAAAGAAAAGATCGATCCTAAAGAGGAGTTATGACAGGTCCAGTTCTGAAGAACAGTTGTGGCGTCTGTCTTTGAAGAGAACATAAACCTTATTTCCCTTGTGAGAGTCTCATTGCCGAGCTGGCATACTCCGAGGGATAAAGTCTTAGTGAACATACTTACAAAATCGAAACGTTGTTGAGTTCAAAGAAGTTCATAAATATCATATGGAATGAGTTCGATATTTGCTTAAGATGTGCTTAAGACTTAAGATGTTGTAGAGTCTTAAAATATACTTAGGATGCATCTTGAGGTTAGCCTGAATCCTGGCTTGAGCTTAACTTTGAGTCTTGTCCTAGTCCTAGACTTGGGTTTGATTCTTACCTTAAGTTTATAAACTCGAGTCTCGCCTTGAGTTAAGGGCGGATATGTTTTAAGAATGAGCTTAATATTTGCCGAAGTCTCATCTCAGGAATGGTTCAAGCCTCATACCAAGCTTGGTTGAAGCCTCGCTTTGATGAAGCTTTATCTTCGTTGAAACCCCGCGTTCGTCCTTGTTGAAGCCTCGCTTTAGGCTTGGGCTCGAACTTTCTATAATGAGATTTGGAGGTTGGTCTGTGTTACAAGACTTAAGAATGCCTTAACTAAGTAAACAAACTTGACTGGATGGTTGTAAAGTAAATATTTTTCCATCAGTCATAAAATCTGCATCTGCAGGCCCGAGGAAAAAATGAGCATTTGAAGAGACTATGTCTCAAATTGAGACCATATTGTTTATAACAATAAATATTTTCATATGCTATATTTAGCATACTGAAATACCATATATAACTAATGAAAAAGTGGGGATCTAACAACCACACCCAATATTTTTTTAGGCAATCTGTATGGACTAACTCTAATATAATTCCAAGAGAATCAACTAGACAGTCAGACTCAATCAAGGAAAATATATCCAAGAGTTATGTCTCTATTTCTTAATGTAATCAGCAAATCAAACAGATAGAATCCGTGAGAATGATTATTATGAGAAACAACTTGAATGGTACCAAGGACTAATGTTCAAGTGTCAGTCAATTTCAGTCAGCAACCAAAGGTTGGATTTACCAATTGATTGAACTACGCACAACCTGTGATATTTCAATTATATAAACAAATATAATGCGGAAAAGAAATAACACAAACGCCAGAAGTTTTGTTAACGAAGAAACCACAAATGAAGAAAACCCCCGGGACCTAGTCCAGTTTTGAACACCACACCGTACTAAGCCGCTACAGACTCTAGCCTACTACAAGTCAACTTCGAACTGGAATGTAGTTGAGCCTAACCAATTTCACACTGATTAAGGTACAGTCACTTTCCTTACGCCTTTGAAACCCACAAGACTCTACGCACTTGATTTCCTTAGCTGATCTCACCCACAACTAAGGGTTGCTACGACCCAAAGTCGAAGACTTGATAAACAAATCTGTCTCCCACAGAAAAGTCTATTTTGATAGATAAATCTATGTCCCACAGAAATACCTATGAAGTTTTTGTTCCATCTTTTGATAAATCAAGGCGAACATGAACCAATTGATAATCCGGTCTTATATTCCCTAGAAATATCAATCACCCCACAATAAATTAACTATATGGTAGTAGAACAAGTTATTGTGGAATCACAAAGAATGATACGAAGAGCTTTGTGATTACTTTTTATGTATTACCTATCGAAGATAAATTTCGAGCAAATCTTATAAAAGATAGTACTCAATACGATAGAAGTAAGATCAGAATACACAATTACAGAGAAAATAGTTGGGTCTGGCTTCAGAATCCCAATGAAGTCTTTAAGTCGTTAACCTATAATGGTTTTAGGAAAAACATAGGTTAACGGAGAATCGACTCTAGTCGCAACTAATATCACACATGAGGTGTGGGGATTAGGTTTCCCAGTTGCTAGAGTTCTCCCTTATATATATAGTCTTCAAATCAGGGTTTGATAACTTTGTAACAAAACAATCAATATTCACCATTGGATGAAAACATGATTTAAGATTCAAGCTAAGTTTGCATAAAACCAAAGAAATATCTCTCCACCGTTAGATGGTCTTAGCTTGTTACACACAAATGAAATATACCTTCATTTAGATATGAGTAACCCTACCTAACTTGTATATTGAGTTGGCTCAACAACAGTTAACCGAAGTTAGCCATATGAACACTTTTGCCTTAACCATGTTCATCTTAACACTTCTATATCAAATGATAATTAAATAAATCTAATTGTGTTACTCATAGAGTTGTTCAATTGTTTATATTCTCATAGAAGTATACAAGACACAATTGAAGCAAACTCGGATTGATTCAAAAGAATCAGTTCATGAACATTTTAGACACGGTTTGCTAAGATTGCATTCCTTAATATATAAATGTATTTGTTCATGATTATGAAATCATACTTAACCGATTTTAGAACTTAATCACATAAGTTTGCAAACTGGTACGGAAACTTAATTTCTATACTTTGATCTTTTCCGACAGTTCGCAAACAGGTCCCCATACTGTCATTCCAGACCGCATTCAGGTGAAACAGTTTGCAAACAGGTACGCAAACTTAGTTCTCGGACTTTGACAGTTAAAACCATTCGCATACGATTATACATATTTGGTTCCCGGACCTGAATTATTCTTACAACAGTTTGCATACGTGTATGCATACTGTGTTATATCCATACAATGATTAATTGTTCTAAACTCCCATACATAAACTATTAGCTTATAAGAAATTTTCAAGTGATCGAATGATCAATACGAAACATTATGAGTCTACATCAAATGACTGTCTCACATAAATCATGTAAGATTTTACAAGGCAATTTCACATGATCATCTTTTGATTTTTGTCAAGAATAACGATGAACATAGTTAAAGAAAAAATCTTTCCAACACATATTTTGAGAAAGATATAAGCGAGTTAAACTCAGTTCGGAATATCAAATGTGTATAATGTAAAGTCTATATAGATATACGACTTAGTCTCAATAGGATATATATAATAGAAATGACTTCTGAGTGATAGATGAGTTTAAGTATCCACATACCTTTTGTTGATGAAGTTCCTCCATACTCCCCTTAGTAGATCTCCGTCTTCAATCGATGAATACCGTGAAGTCTAAAGCTCAAATACACATTCTATCCTAATCCGATACATAGCTATAAGTAGACTAGAAATCAAGACTTATAGTTTTGACAACTAAACTTGACAAACAAGCCTGAGATAGCAACGCTTGCGAGTTAGACCGAGTAGTGCTCTAACAACTAATCTCTCTCTCCTCTCTTCCATTCCTTCTTCTTCAACAAAACCATTACAAACAACTCTTCTCTGCTCAGATCTGGTCAATTTTGGATGGAATCTGAGCAGATTTCTTCACTATTTCTTTCTTTCTAGGTTAGTTAATTAGTAGTTTTAACTTAGTTTTTATCATGTTTTCTATTTATCTACACCATTATGGTGGTTCTATCTACTCTTTTGAGGTTTATCATCGCTTTTATGACAGTTCTTGGTTATTGGATTGGGTTTTAAGATCAATAGTGATGCTCTCAAACGACGAAATCTTCATCTTTTTTTTCTCCAGCGACGAGATCTTCATCATTAACTTATCGGGCGACAAAATCTTCATCGGTATATGCTTTAACGATGGAAGCTTCATCATTAGTTATTGTTAGGAAATAAGTGGATTTCCTATTTTGGGCCTTTTCCACATTGGGTGGGTTTCCTAATATAGGTGGTATAGAATTTAGGAAAGAGTATAGTTTCCTAGTTGGAAACTAATACTTGGTGACCAAGTTTGTGTTATATATATATATATGACTAGAATTGTAGGTTTCTAGACATCCAACCTAGAAGAATGGTAGAACCTTGTGCTTAGGTTTTTGGTGTCTTTGTTGGGAGGATCGTGTGCTACCGTGAAGGTCAATATCGGTGCGAGAGAAAAACTTGTAGAGAGAGAATTTTGGTGTTCTAGGGTTTAGGGTTTGGGGCTTTGCCCGAAACCTAGTTTCTAGTGTTTCCATGTTTCTCTTCCATTACTAGCGACTATGAAGATGGTGTAGAAGAGAAGATACGAGGCTGTTTTAGAGAATAGTTTAGAGAGTTGGTTTCTATGGTTTCTTCAATGGTGTTCTCGGGTATATCTTGTTAACTCTTTGGTCTTGTCTTGGGTTGCGTAAGGAGCATGTAATAGTCTTTGATTTAATGGAAGTTTTCTGGTGGTGTTGGCCGTGGATGTAGCCTGTAAAGGTGAACCACGTATATCTTGTTTTGTGGTTGTGTGCTTCTTTATCTTCTGTCTCTTTCTAATTATTTCTCCCATATTTGGTTCAAATCACCAATTGCCCTTTGTGATCCTGTGATTCCGCTGCGCTAGGGTGCAATTTTCCCAACAATTGGTAGAGCCAAGGACGGGCTGGCGTGATTGAACCTAGAATTGAATGATGGTTTATTGTTCGGGTGGAGAAATATGTTTTGAAGATAATGTTTTCAACCGGTGTTTATGCAAAGATGGGTTTGTGATGGGATTTACAAATCAGAGAGGTTCAACTTGGTGGAAGTGTATGTTCTTCGTTTGATTTTATGATGTAGTGTGGGATACAGAATAAAGTGGAATGAGGTGGAATACATATATACTTCTTGAAGGGTGTTAGTAACCATACACTATAAAGAATGGGTTACATAGTTTGAAGAAAGTATGGGGTCGTGAAGTCTCATATAAAAGCAAGTCCAGCAAATCTTCGAAGTTATGCACGAGATGTTATAGATTTATGTTTTTAAGTCTATGTTAAAGTATTCTTCATGGCTTGCACGTAATTTCAAGAATGTGCCCGATATCGAAAGCATGTACCACAATAATATGGGAATTCACACGGTATATACTGTAAGCGAGTATGTTGGGTGTGATGGTGGTAAAAAGTATGTCGGATTGGTGATGGCTTTGAGAATCGCTTAAAGGATTAAGCATGTTAATCACGGTGGAGGTGTCTGATGGTTTATTTCAGATACACGGTAATCTTGACATGTGCTGGAGTGTGTTATTGAATTTAATTCTTCCTTTCTGGATTAGAGTTCAATATGTAGTTAGCTTACAGGTTAGGTGGAGCTAATGGTGATTCTTCTGGATGGTTCTCTTGGTGATCAATGGTGGAGTCTGTGCAAGGATTTGTTGATAGTGATTGAAGATTTTCATGATGTTTGTGAAGCGTGGCCAGTTTCACAAGTGTTCTTCATAAAGAAGATGGTTTGAAGACTTTTATCAACGTCATGGTGTTTTGATCGAAGAAATGGTTCTATGAAGATGGAAGTTCGGGTGTGAGCTTCAAAAGTAATTCTACGGGTATATAGAGATGGTCAGTAACTCTGGTGGAAGATGAAGGTGATTTCCTATGATCGTCTCATGCTTGAAAGTATGATATGAGGTGGAGATTGTTAGGAAATAAGTGGATTTCCTGTTTTGGGCCTTTTCCACATTAGGTGGGTTTCCTAATCTAGGTGGTATAAAATTTAGGAAAGAGTATAGTTTCCTAGTTGGAGACTAATACTTGGTGACCAAGTTTGTGTTCTCTATATATATGACTAGAATTGTAGGTTTCTAGACATCCAACCTAGAAGAGTGGTAGAACCTTGTGCTTAGTTTTTTGGTCTCTTTGTTGGGAAGATCGTGTGCTACCGTGAAGGTCAATATCGGTGCTAGAGAAAAACTTGTAGAGAGAGGATTTTGGTGTTCTAGGGTTTAGGGTTTGGGGCTTTTCCCTAAACCTAGTTTCTAGTGTTTTCATGTTTCTCCTCTATTACTAGCGATTATGAAGACGGTGTAGAAGAGAAGATATGAGGCTGGTTTCGAGAATGGTTTAGAGAGTTGGTTTATATGGTTTCTTCAATTGTGTTCTCGGGTATGTCTTGTTAACTCTTTGGTCTTGTTTTGGGTTGCGTAAAGAGCATGTAATGGTCTTTGATTTAATGGAAGTTTTCTGGTGGTGTTGGCCGTGGATGTAGCCTGTAAAGGTGAACCACGTATATCTTGTGTTGCGGTTGTGTGGTTCTTTATCTTCTGTCTCTTTCTAATTATTTCTCCCATATTTGGTTCAAATCACTAATTGCCCTTTGTGATCCCGTGATTCCGCTGCGCTAGGGTGCCAATTTTCCTAACAGTTATAAGAGATTTGAGCAAATCACTTCTATTTTGGGAACACATCTTTCTAAAGAAGAAAAACAAACTAAATTGTTGGAATTTGTTTATGAGAAAAACTATTCTTCCTCCGATTTAATCAGATCTTATTTATACTTGTATTTGTCGTATTCTGGTAATCCTCCTCTTTCTCTTATCAGATTTCTTGGTATTCTTTTACGGTATGTTCTTGCTACTTAATATTATCTTATTTTTCGATCTTAAACTCATTATAACCCCGGATTTCTATTAATGAAAAGGCTATTGTTTATTTAAAACATATATGATACATGCTAAATTATATGTTGTAGCTTTAAATAGCCATCCCATTGGATATGCATTTATATCAAGAAGAAAGAAAAAAAAAATATAGTCCACACTCCCCACCATTGCGGATGGTCTAACAAGCCGTTATCATTTTGCAATGTGGATTCTCTGGAGGATATACTTAAAATTACCTATAACACAAAACAAAAAGAGTTTTTGGGCACTGGACGGTCGAATAACATTTCGAAAGACAAACGTTGCATCTGACCATCTCAGTCTCATCCCAGACAAAGACATCTGACGGGTGTAAGATTTATAACCTCCTTCAATTATGGATATATGTATTGATAACCCTCATAATTAGTTCCTCATCACTTAAAAAAATTAATGTGCCAACAAAAAAAATCCTTACCAATTAAATGCTACAACTATGTAGAACTCATATTTCTATTCATAAATAAAAAAATAAAAAAATTCACTCATATTTTTTTAAAATCGAATTAGCCCACCTTCATCAACCTACAAAGAACAAATAACATTAGGACATTTGCGGTTACAACATGTAAAATCCTTATTTCTGTCGTGAAATAAATTACCTATCATTCATCAACCTGCAAAGAAAAAAGAAAAGATTGTTTAAAATAAAAAAAAATCATTTTCATTTGACATTTTTCTTTTTTGTTTTTTTGATAAAAATAAAAATGAATACATACAATTGAGATCTATCCAAATAATATATCGCCAAAACTTTTCACTTCAATCATAGACCTAATTTTAATTTTAGTATAAAAAATGTTACTTTAAAGCTTATAATTGACCTAGCTAGGACATGTAGACTCACAAGCTTGCATTCTTTGCAGCCTTGCAAATAAGACAACAATCTAGCCTGGAATCGCATTCCTTTTCAAAGCTACACTGACACTGAAACCTCAATCTTTTCGTAAATCTTCTTGACTTTTTGGGTGGTTTCCTTTTTCCTATGCATCTACTAAATTTATGTTTTTATTTTTTTGATCCTAATTGTCTTTTCCTCCAAAACCCGATTGAGCATCGTCATTTAAATCTTCAATTACTGACCCATCACTATCATTAAACTTTTATTTGTTATCATGATTCACCTCCAGCTTCTCAACTCCTTATTTGGTGTTGCAAATACCAAATACGGAAAACGTGTTGAGTGGTGTCATATTTTCATCCGGAAATGGTTACAAATATCGATGGAGATCCAGCATAGTCTGAATACGAAACAAAACAGTATCAAAGATCACCAATCTTTGGGAAACCGACTAAGAAATTATTATTTTAGGGAAAAGTAAGACAATTTACCTTCCATTTTCATCAGAAATTATTACATTAATCAATTATAATTTAAAAAAACATAGCTCAGCTAGTCATCCCGTTTCCCAAAGTTTCGTACACTCCAGGAGGTCCCAGGTTTGAGTTCCCAGTGGTGTAATATTGCAAGAATTAACATGGAGGGTAGAGTTAGCTTGCTCCCCCTTGTGACATAATCTCATCACTAACATGGAAGGTAGAGTTAGCTTGCCACTATCTGCTTCCGCTTCCTTGGCTAGGTTCCTCGTGAGGCTCGCTGGTGGGCTAGCACGGCAGCCTGTTCAATTAATTAATGTAATAGTACGTTGTTGGGGCTTAGCTTGTTAGGCTTCCAACTGGTTTATTGTAATAATACTCTTAATTAATAAAAAAAATTAATGCACTATAAGACAAGACAAGACTCATAACCGCACTATAAAAAAAATTAATGCACTATAAAATTTTCATAATTACAAGTTCTCATGAATCAAAATAAATTTTATCATAATTTGTAATATTTATTTAAATTATTATACTAAAAGTTATTTCATTTCATATCGTGCTGTTACGACACGACTTATTTCCAGTACATTAACAAGATTTGCATTCATTACCTTCCCAATTAACATCATCATGTAACCCTGCTTTTATTGGTATATAAGAAGAGTTGTTCCCAAATACCAATTACACATCGGATACCCTTCGATATATGATATATAGTTAATATGGGACCCATCCGGGAGGCACATCATGTGCGCTGGTTAGTACAGCGTTACGTCTTAAATCTACTCTACGTTATGAAACATGAATATTCAATGGGCAAATTAATAAAGTGTCCTGCTTCAAACCATATAATTAATAAACCGGCCAAGCTTTTAAATTCTTTTAGAAACTGGCCTTTCTGTTAGAGTTGACACCCGGGCCCACCAGATCGGTCAGCTGCGTTGAATAAGTCAAACTCGGTAGGAGAATTTACGATTATGCCCTTGCCCATTTAAAGACGCGTGTGGTGTAATCTCGCACCACACTTTCTATTTCCCCCTCGTTCTCTTCCTCCCTCGTTCTCTTCTCCTAGGGTTAGGTATTGAAGCTGTTTGAAAAGAAAAAGAGTCCTGATGTTATTGAAGTTGTTTTTGCTGAAGACATAAATGTTAGTGAAAGACCAGAGTGTATTTGGAAGAAAAGTTCTACATATTTAGGGATTCAAAGATAGTGGTGATACAGTGAAGATGAGGTACAAACCGGGATTGAAACAGTCTGAATCAAGGTAAGATTAACGAAACCCGTGACTTAATATATGATGAAAATCATTGTATTCATAGTTAATTGATTTAATTGATCGATTGATTTTTAGGGTTTCTGTTTTTTTTCCTTTGTAATTAGGGTTTATTTGAAACCAAATTTTTATTGTTTAATTGGGGTTTAATTTTCGTGATTGGGTGTAATATTGCTTAATTAGGTTTTCATTTGGTTTTCATAGGTTTATATCTGATTTTGTTTCATTTGTGTTGCAGTCAGTTCAAATTTAGGAATATCAGTGTATATGCGGAGCCAAAGAATGAGACTTTGGTATTTCCTGATTGCCATAGAGATGAAACAGAGTTGATGACACTTAAGTATATGGTGTATAAGGGTTTGTCTATGGATGTTAAAGAGAAGTTTAATTTATATTGGTTTAAGGAAGAATGTCTGCCACTGCCATTGTTAAACAATGATGATTTTGATAATTTTTGGGAGGATTCTTTTGTAAATGAGGATGGATGTATATGTTTGTGGATGGGGATGAAAGACACAGTGTTTGGGACTCCAAAGACTACACCAAAGAAGAAGACAGTTAGTAAGGGAACCACCCCTAGAAGATCCCCAAGGCTAAATAGTGTGGATAAATCAGTTGAAGGTGCATCAAGAAAGCTGAGTTTCATGGATGTGCCCATGTCCAAACATTCTCAGGCTAGTAGCAGTGGTTGCTGTCAGTCAAAAGCTACAAATGAAGTTAAGTTTGTTGAAGATGTGGACAATATTCAGCTGGAAAACACCAAAGAAGATGAATGTCACCCAATTGAGAATCCAGAAGCTCCTCCAGTATATGACAGTGATGAAGACATTGAATATGGGTCAGATGAAGAAGAACAAGAAGAGAAAGAAGAAGAAGAAGAAGAAGAAGAAAAAGGAGAAAAAGAAGGCAAAGAAAAAGGTATATTTCATTTATAACTGATTTCATTTATTATAATTTGTAACTTATTATATGGTACTGATGTTGATCTTGAATGTGAAGGTAAGGATGTGGATGAAAGACCTGCTTACATGGATGACTTTGATGATGATTTTGGTCAGTACATGAAGGGTGAGCATGATGTAGATCTTTTCCCTGAAGAAGAAGTTTTTACTCCAGTAGATCCTAGCAAAATGGAGGTAAAAACTAGATTTGCAAATAAGGAAGCATTTAAGAAACATCTCAGGGGTTATTGTGTTCTTAATAAGTGTCAATATATTTTGGATAGAAGTGATCCCTCTAGAATTAAGGCTGAGTGTAGGTTTAAAACAGAACATGATTGTCCTTGGTTTGTGTATGCTAGCAAGAAAGAGGGTGAGAAGACTTTTGTTCTTAGGAAAGTGAATTTGGAACATAAGTGTGAAGGGGATCCCCAAAATATGAATAGATATGCTGATCCTCATTTTGTAAAGGATTTTGTTCTTGATCAGATGAAGAATAAGCCTAAAAAAGTTGTTCCAGACCCTTATAAAATCAAGGAAGACTTCTTAGCTGAAAAGAGAGTAAATATACCATATCAGTGTGCATGGAAGGCTAGGAATCTAGTTTTAGAGTCATTATATGGGAACTATAAAGAAAGTTACAATGAAGTACCAGCATTCTGCAAGATGTTTACAAAATGCAATGATGGGTCTGTTGCTAAGTTCACTTTTGACACAGTGAATAACACCTTTGAAAGCATGACACTCTCATTTGAACCTGCAATGAGGGGTTGGCGAAAAGCATGCAGGGGAGTTATAGGGCTTGATGCCTGCCATCTAACAGGGGAATATGGGGGAGTATTGATGGCTGCAACTGCACTTGATGGACAGAATGGGTTAGTAATGTTAGGAATTATGGTATGCAGAGCTGAAACAAAGGAAAATTGGATCATTTTTTTGAAGCATTTGAAGGATGCAATATTAGCACATCCAGTGAAAGTGGCTTTCATTTCAGATAGGCAAAAAGGTTTATTGGAAGCTGTTGGTATAGTGTTCCTGGCCATCACCACAGATACTGTTGGAGGTAACTTTCTTGTCTAACATTTTGACAATATTGTGAAACAGAGTGCTGCAGCTGGTGCTTATCTCAGTAGAGAAGATCCTGCTACATGGTCCAGGGCCTTTTTTAACCCTATTCACTGTTGTGAACATATGAACAACAATTTTTCAGAGTCTTTTAACAATATGATCAACAAGATGAGAAATAAACCAATTATAATGATAGGAATAATGTATGCTAACTTAGTGATGGGTACATGGTACAATAGGAGGACTGAATCTGCATCATGGGTAGATGGTAATTTGGTTCCTACTGCTGTTACATTGATTAAGAAAATGTTGGAATTTGTGACTGACTATGGTGTTGACCCTTGTGTGGCTGGAGAGTTATATATGGTGACTAGTCCAAAGAATTCTGTGTTCACAGTGAACATACTTGCCAAGACTTGCTCTTGTTTGCAGTGGCAGTTGAGGGGGTTCCCCTGTATGCATGCATGAGTGCATTGCATAGCATAAGGCCACAATGGAGAAAGTAAGATTTCTCTTTTTTAAATCTGTACCTTGTCTCAGAACTTATTTATGCAATTTCTAGGCCTTAAATGTATCTAGCACTAACCTTTACATACTCTGCTTGAGCAGGTACTGCAGTGATTACTATTCAGTGGAGAACTATAAGGCCACATATGCACCAACTTTTGCACCACTAGATGATAAAAGTGAATGGGTCCAGGTACTTTTTCTTCTTAAATTTGTAACTATATGCCATATTTATATTCTCAACTACATTAATATAAGTGCATTTGTTCTTGCAGCCAAACATGAACAAGAAGATCTTGAACCCTCCTCACAGTAGGAAACCAGGAAGACCCAAGAGCAAGAGGGTAAGAAGTTATGATGAACCTCGTGTTGAGAAGACAAAAAGGAGGTGTGGGAAATGTGGAAATGTTACTAACCACAACAAAAGAACATGTGCTGGTGGTGAAGTGGGATCTAATCCAACTGCAAAGAGGCAAAGGACTGAATGTGATGCACAAAGCTTCACCTTCAGCAACATAGAGCCAAGTCAGACCACCGGAGTTAGGGGTGCAGCTAAGTCAAACAAGAAGAAGAGAACGGCATCATTTGTTGGTGAATGTTTTACAGGGCCTGGCAGTCAGCCTTTGGCAACACCATCTTCTACTCCAGCTTCCACAACACCTATGAGTCTGCCATCTATAGCACCATCTTCTACTCCACCCTCTACAATAAATAACCTTTATCAGAACTTCTTTGGCATTGGATCTGTATCTCAGAATATAAAACAAGGAAAGGGAAGGGGAAATGGAAATGCTAAGAAGAAATGATTTGAGATCCGTTTTCTGATTTTTTGTGTTTAAGAAGACAATATTTTTTTCTTTTTTAGACTTGAATTAATGCTGAATCAAAAGTGGATGGTTGTTTATTAGTACATTTGCAGGTTACATTTTCAGATTGTTGAGTTCCTTACATATAGCATTAAGTTGTAAACTTGAATGCATAATTCTGTTTTTTGCAGCAATGAAGACTTCATCTGAGACCCATTTAAAACCGTCACAATTTGTACAAGTGAGGTATGCTATGTTCTTGTTGTGTTCATTCTTGCAAAATTTCATCTCCATTTTTGATTTGCAGTGATCTTTGTTGCAGGTTTGATTTTGCAGTGGGCAGTTTTTGAAGCAATGACCAGATTCTCCGCAAGCGTAACAACCATTCTCTACTGGTAATTTCACCATCTTGCATTTGACAGGATCGATGGCATCGTCAAACCATTCAAAGTACTGACAGGTTGGAATTGAACACTTCAAAAACATTTTTTCGTTTGTTTCTTTTGCTTTTGAACACAATAGTTGCCTTATACCATTACATGGTATATATTTGCACCTGGAATAAATCCAAGGACATACCTTTGGATCATGAATTCCCTGTGCACAGATAGAACATGAAATTAGGGGTTGTTTTAATCTTAATCTTACCTTGCTGCTGCTACTGCTGCCTGGAGAGTTTACTTCATTTTGGCTCATGTCTTATTTATTTTTATTTTTTTGATCTGTTGAGTATGACAAATACTATGGTTCTTCTCTGCAGGGCCTAATTTATATGAATGAAGCTGAATCTGACCGTTACAAATCCAACCGTTACAAATCCGACCGTTGCAATGAGTCACTGAGTTGACTCGATACTGGTTTGGTTACGAACTCAGACGAGGGTTAAGTCGTCTTTTACCTAGCAGGTTAACTGCCACGTAGCCAGTTAACTATCTAAATCCGTTTTTTGAAAAAAACGGGATGGAAAATGTCAATATCGGCCAGTTTATATAAAGATTCAAAAAAACGGCCAGTTTCTTAAATATGGTTCAAAAAGGTGGTTACTTTATTAAAAAGCCCTTTAAGAATTGTCCAAATTGGGAAAGTAACTCTTCTTCCAGAAATGGGGGAGCTTGAAATATTCAAAGTTGTTTAACAAATTTTTTTTTTCAGATAAATCCAACTATGTTTAGACCTTTGTTTTCTTTTCTTTTCTTTTTTCTCCTATACAATCTCCATTTTTTATAAATATGTTTTACAATTACAATGTACTTCTTCTAAATGTTTCTTGCATCTATGTTTTCCTTTTATCTCCTGCGGAAGTCGGGTTCAGCTTTTGTACCTTTGCACCGTTATATGCTCAACCACCTTTACATATTTATCAATGGTGTCGTGAATCGTATGTTCTTGAATATACCTTCAAAATTATTATGTGCAAAAGTACTCCTAGTTGGTGATCGACTTTCTAGATTTGAATTTGTAATATGCCAACGACGCTACGTTGACCACGGTTTCTACCGCCAAAAATCCCACATGAGAGAGCCCTTGGGACCCGCTGGAGTTAGCAGGGGGTGGGCATATGAGTCCCACTGAAATTTATGTGGTGCAGGATTTTTGACGGGATTCCATCCGCGGTAGACTAAGCATTGTTGGTAATATGCACCTTAATCTCTTATGTCTCTACTATGCATAGACTATTGGGAATTTGAATCTTATGATCATTCTTGTGTTTTCGTTTTCGTTTTTTTTTAATCTTATATTTTTGTTCTTTTCTCATCGTATTAGCAACGTCTCTTTTAGGCGGTACTTTTGGATGAAATGTTGGTACGTAAGACAAAATTTGGAAGCTCTACAAAAAGGGGGGAAAAGAAAAAATAGTAGCTTTGTCCGAACATCTACCAGTGTACCTACAATGATCGAAAAGTACACGATAGCTTTAAGTTGTGCCAGAGAGACCTATTACTCTTGTAATGCTACTGAGCATCCAATAAATGTCCATTCTAAACTTTTAGATTCAGATAAATTAAAGGAACATAAATTAGATAATCATATCACCATGGTTACATGATGGATTTCCAATAATTTAACTTAGGGTATAAATCAGATCCAACAATGCCACTGTGTGCCTGGATAGTGATAAAATATTTGTACTAAAAATGCAAAAAGGGAAACACATCGAAATGAAATGCAGTAAGGAAAACACAAATGCAGAAATGGGTGCATACTAAAAGAAAGCAGAGATGGAATGTAAGTAAGCGACGACAATTACTGGTAGGTATTGTTTTACTTGTTTGAATCCTAAAAGAAACAAAGATGTGAGTCTTCATGGCGCTTATTCTGCGTCAAAGGTAGATGCCGAGGTTGCCTCGGGTATCTTTTGCAGGTAGAGCTAACAAAAGGTCAAGACTTTACTGTCCCGGGGGAGGAGGTTAGGGCCGTCAAGGATCGTTAGCTAGAGCATGACTGAAATCGATAACAGTCATGTAATAATTTTTCTTGTTTGCCGACCTAAATTAAGTATCATCTCCCCATCTCCAAGCCCTCAATAGCTTCAACAAATGTACCAATAAGCCAACTTGCTCTCCCAAAACTCTTTGAATTGGAACTGCATTAAATAAATATACAAATATGTAAAACACCAATTAGCCGGTAATAAAAAAAAAGGAACATGAAATTTACCTAACTGTGTAGCTACCTCGAGAATCCACCTAAGGTATTTGGAAAAATTAACATGGTGGTCAACATCTAAGTCATCTCAATGTACCTTCATATTTTGTATGTACCACTATAAGTTGGTGCTATTATTGTGAGTTATACCAACCACGTAAAAGAAAAACAAAACGATAAAGAGAAACGGAGGAAACATTTAGACTAACCACCTCGCATTTATGGACATGCTCATTATGCTTCTAATCATTTTGAAGACACAAAGGTCTCTGATCGCTTTGAACATGTTATCATGAACCATCGCATAATTCCCAAGAGTTTGCACCTACAACACACAAAACACCAATCAAAACTCAATAATAAAGCAGCGTTGGAATACCTTATTCATCAACCACAATTTTTCTATAAGCCATGTCGTTATTGTGAATCTAAACCTTTCTTATCCATATTTGACCTTGTAACATGTATCAGCCGCATCCTAAAATAGGCAGTATAGCTTACACATTTTACAACAACTTTTTCGCCATACCAATCAAGAAAATCTATAACACTAACGTTACCAAGTTTGTGGTCTGTATGGTCTGTACAAACCCAGACCAAGTAAAGATTTTTTTTTTAATTCAGTAAAAGTAAGAATTGGTAATAAAAAGGCTTACAAAAAAAATAAGCTAAAGAAACATGAGGAAAAATTCAGGAGCTGCCCACAAACCAAACAAACCCCAAGCCAAAAGAAAGACTCCCCTAAAACAAAGCTAAAACATACACAGAGAAAAGCTACACAAAAAAAAAGTATGGCTTTAATCTGATCCAAGTAAAGATTGGATGGTAGTAAATTCATGGGAAGAAGCTCCCATATAAACTAACCATTTTGTCATCTTCCAAAACTTCATCATGTTTCCTCGTTTGTTTTCCAGGTCTTTGAAATGAACATTTACTTGCAATATATTAATGGAAAAATAAGTCTGAGTTAGAGAATCTTTAGAATTCTAAACTTCCAACAAATTTAAGCTTGTATTTGATTGTCATTTTTTCTTCCTATTGTTCCCTCGATTATATCTAGTGAATTCAAAAGGGAAGATTAATGGAAAAATAAGTCTGAGTTAGAGAATCTTTAGAATTATAAACTTACAACAAATTTAAGCTTGTATTTAATTGTCATTTTTTCTTCCTATTGTTCCCTCGATTATATCTAGTGAATTCAAAAAGGAAATATGGAGTAACGCTGAGAATCATAAATATGGGCAGTATGCGAATACCTTTAATAGATGATGATAGAATTAGATTGCAACCAAACACACACTTAGACATTGATTCTGAAGAATACTTCACAGAAGTCCAACAATTCACATCATTACCTTAAGTTCCTTTCCATCCAAAGTTGTAGCTTAAACAAAGATTAACAATCCACATCATCGGGGATTGTATCACACTAACAATCCTTTCCATCATGTGTACCTTAACAATTCACATCATTACCTTAAGTTCCAATCCCTGAAAGTAGTGACATTCAGAAAGAGAAAAATTGTGTTGACATTCAGAAAGACCAAAATTGTGTAAAAATCATAAACAAAACAAAGAGAAACCTCTGTAGGATGGTAGTTTGATAAATATACAAACATGCGAAACAAATCAACCACAAAATTAAATAAAAAACCACAAAAATCCTGACTTGGAAATCAAAAGAGAATCAAGTACACACCAACTTCGCTAACTCTAATAAATCCATGACCTGCAATAGTATATACCAAATCAGAACAGCAAAATTTCAATACTGAATAATCTGAATTTACAAATTAAATCCTCAGTAAAAACTGGCTAATTAGTAGTTTATAATTCTAATAAAGTGGAGATTAACATAATAGCTATAGATTAAATTCTAACAAATGAAAAGAATGAGTTGAGTAAACACGATGCCATTCTCATTTTTGTTCGACAAAATGATCTAGAGTTGCACAGAGATTGTATTTGATATTACAAAGAGGAAAGGAGGAAAAGGCATGAGATGGAAGAAAATAAAACTGATGATCAAACATAATTTCTTCACTGGATGAAGAAGTAATTACCACGCGCACGAATTTTTGATGGCCCCTCGGTTTATCCCAACTACCGATCACTATTTCATCAAAGAAACAAAATCCAATATTCTAATCAATTCTATAACTTGAATCTGAATATGCTTAATAAAAACAAGAAAAAAAAAAGGAAAAAAAAACTTGAAGCTGAAACCAAGAGAACACAAAAGGGGGATAATTACCCTCCTTGTTTCATATTTTGATTCTTCAATTCTTCTGAAGTGTTTTGGTGCTAGGGTTTGATCTGCAATTTCTTGATACTCGAACATGACCAACGTCTCAAAAACATGGCATGGATGCTGCAGAGAGTTGAAGAAGACAAAAAGATGCTTCTTTTCTTTTAGGTTTTCTTACTCTGAGATTGTATTTGAGTCTTGGTTATGAAAACATCAGGGAGAAGAAAAGAAACCGAATGCGATAATATAATCAATGAAATTCATTTACTCAATAGAATTAATGAGATTCTGATTCGGAGGATCAACCATGGCGATTGATTTATCTATGCCAAGGACAAATCTGGACCACCACTTACACAGGCTAACTTAGCCAAACTGTGCTTTATACTCTTTATATATAATCTAAATGTATCATTAATCAAAATCAAAAACAAAAACACCGGAAATTCTTAGTTTTTTAAAAAAAAAACACTTCTCTTCTTCTTCTCTCTTTCCTTGAAGTTCCACTTCGGTTATCACGAATTTATTTTTTCGGTGGTTCGCAAAAGAAATAATTTTAACCGAACTTCTCTTTGTAAACCAATATATTGTGTTCGGTTGGTTAGGTTAATTGGAAAACTTTGTCCTTTAACCGAACACTTGTATTAGAACAACAAATGCTGAGTTCGGTTGGTTCGCAAAAAATAAAATAAAATTGCTAACCGAACCCTTCTCTGAAAATCAATAAGTTGAGTTTGGTTGGTTCGCAAAAAAAAAATCTAACCGAACTCTACAATGCAAACACATATGTTGAGTTCAGTTTATTTGAGAATTTTTTCTCCTATCCGAATTTTAGTATGATATTGAGTTCAGTTTAGTCGAAAATTAATGTTGGAAACCGAACATTACTCTGTATACTGTAGAATAAAAGTTCAGTTACCTATCCCGGAACCTGTTAGCTGAACTCATCAAAACCTCCATTAAATGCGAGTTCGGCTACCTGCATCTTAGGAAAAATTAGCCGAAACTACACTTCCAAATAAGTTCGGCTACCTGTTCTTCAGATCTTGTAGCCGAACTTGTTTGACTTAACCCAACTCAAGCTATAAAATTTCTTATTTTCAGAAATTTTGGCCAATTCAAGCAACAAAAAACTAAATTTGAAGTATGCTTGGGTGGGTTGAAGGTTCAGATTCAAAAAATAAAAAAATAATTGAGTTTTTCCAACTTTTATAATCTCCTTCTTCTTCCTTTTCAATAACTTAATTTTAAGAAAAATAATATTGATTTTATCTTACACTAATCACTAATTAATCGAATTTAATTACACTAACTAATCATTACACAAACTTAATTAGGAAGGGTAATTTTGGTATTATCATAAATATTTGAATAAGGGGTGTCTTCATTTTACTTCTAAATGTCTTGCTAAAAATAGAACCATGGTCCCCCAAAAAACCATAATCCCAAAAAATCATTCTTACAAAAGCAGCAATACCTTTATCATGTTCGCTTGCGCATCAACACTTTGGAGCTAAGAGTAAACCCAGTGGGACTCGGATAAATAGCCCATTTGATGGTATTTTTACGGCGGGAAAAGATTTTATTGTTGATCGTTGTGACGATCGGCCATGGTTTGGTTGGTTGTCCCGGGTTGAGTCGTTCGTCAGCTAACTTGCGTCGGTTGACAGCGGCGACATTTTTAACCACTATCCAACGACTATAGCTTCTTTCTATCTAGATAAATAATATACAATTATACATAGACCAAGTACTGCGAGCTCCAGAATCAAGAGCAGTACTGACAAAAAGATATACTTCGAGAGGATAGACGACAACGGATGATGCACGATTATTATACTGACAGGTGTATGTACCCTGATCAAGATTTTCAACGCCGCTTTCGCATGCCGCATCACTTAGGATTATCTGAGAGATTTTTTCGGGTAAACCCTAAATTCAACTATCGATTGAATGCCCGAAATATACGAGGACATAGTATTGAACAAAAGATCACTGCATCCTGAAGGTTCTAGGTTATGGTTTGTCAGCTGATGCATGTGATGAATAAATTTGTATAACAAACACAACAACATACGAAAATTTCATTATGTTTTGCGAGTAATCAACCATTAGTCCATATTTTTTATGAAAACTAATGATAGATGATATCGATTGACTGCTAGTTGAAAATGCGAAGAGGGTATTCCCCGGAATGCTAGGTAGCCTTGATTGCATGTAGTGGGTGTTGCATGAATGTCCTTATGCTTGACAAGATCAATATGAGAACCACTAATCAAAACCAACGATTGTTCTGAAAATGGCGACTTCTTATGATTGTTAGATATAACATGCTTCTTTTGGCCACCCGAGTTCAAATGACGATATCAATATTTTGCATAAATCACTTTTGTTTGGTATGGAACTACAACAACTGGAAATTTCATTGTCAATGACAATAATCGTAGCATGAGGTATTTTTTGGCGGACGCAATTTATCCACCGTGGTCAAATTCAGTTCAAGCTAACATATCCGAACACGAGGAGACCTGTGATAGAGGGTATTTCAACAAGAAGAAGATGAGGTGAAATAAGGATGTCAAACGAGCATTTAGAATTTTGAAAAGGAAGTTCCATATAATTGTGGACCTTGTCGTTCATTTAAACCAATAGAAATGAGTAGGGTCGTGCTCACCTGCCTCATTTTGCATTATATGGTAACTGAGGAAAGTCGACGGGATACCAGTTGGATAAGTTATTGTTGGTATGCATAAGATGTTATGCAGTATGCATAAGATGTTATGCAGTCAATATTGGATCTGCATAAGATGTTATGCAGTTAACTAAAACAGATTAAAGAAGAAACACAGTTTAACGTGGTTCGGCTATAGCCTACGTCCACGGGAGAAGAATGATTAGGGTTTCTTATTATCAATGGAGGTTTTACAAGAAATGTATATATATATCCTATACATGCCACATATTCGTATAGATAGCAACATATCTAGAGAATATTTTCTTGCAGTGTAAGCCAATCATAAATAGAGAAACCAAATATTCTCCTTTGTTCCAACACTCCCCCTCAAGTTGGTGCGAAGATATCAATGGAGCCCAACTTGGATAGAATTCCATTGAATTGCTTGACAGGTAAACCCTTAGTAAAAACATCTGCCAGTTGTTGATGACTACGAACGAAGGGAGTGCATATTACTTTGGCCAATACCTTCTCTCTAACAAAATGACAATCCACTTCTATGTGCTTTGTACGCTCATGAAAGGTGGGATTTGATGCGATTTGTATCGCTGCTTGATTGTCACAAAACATCTTAGCTGGCTGAGGTGACAGAAAACCCAAATCTTTAAGTAATGCTCGCAGCCAAACAATCTCACAAGTTGTTGAAGCCATGGCTCTGTATTCTGCTTCAGCACTTGATCGAGAAACAACATTTTGTTTCTTGCTTCTCCATGTAACCAGATTACCACCAAAGAATATGCAGTACCCTGTTGTTGATTTACGATCAACTGGACATCCAGCATAATCAGCATATGAATATGATGTTATACAGTAGCTAGAAATTGAATAGGCTTCATTCTTTGTCATCAAAACTCCTCTTCCTGGCTATCCTTTTAAATACTGTAGAATCCTAGTTACTGCATTTAGATGTTTAACACGAGGTGTATGCATATAACGACTGACTAAGCTTACTGCATGTGCTATGTCAGGTCTGGTGACAGTGAGATAAATTAACTTGCCTACTAACCTTTGATATGACCCAATATCACTTAACACATCACCATCATTATCAAGTTTGTTGCCAATTTATGTAGGAGTATCACAAGGCTTTACTCTCATTTTTCCTGTAGCCTTCAGCAGGTCCAACACATATTTTCTTTGATTCAGAAAAATACCCTTCTTTGAGTAAGCAACTTCTAATCCCAGGAAATACTTCAGTATCCCTAAATCCTTGATGTCAAATCTGGAATGAAGCATTGCTTTAAGATTTCTAATTTCTTGTTGATTGTCTCCTGTAATCACAAGGTCATCAACATACACTAGAACTATAGTTATACCAAGATTACTTCTTTTAATAAACAAGGAAGAATCGGCAGAGCTCCTTTTGAACTTATTCTGGATGAGTACTGAACTTAGCTTTGCATACCATGCACGTGGTGATTGCTTTAAACCATATATTGCCTTCTTAAGTTTGCAAACCATATTGCTCTCTCCTTCTCGAGGGTGTCCAGGTGGTATACTCATATACCTCTTCTTCTAGATCACCTTGTAAGAATGCATTCTTCACATCCATTTGAAACAATTTCCAATCTTTATTAACTGCAAGAGACATGAGAACACGAAAAGTATTCATCTTTGCAACTGGTGCAAAGGTTTCTGTGTAGTCTTCTCCATATCTCTGAGTAAAACCTCTTGCCACTAATCTTGCCTTATAACGCTCAACAGTTCCATCACTTCTGTATTTAATTTTGTACACCCACCTACATCCAACAGTCTTCTTCCGGGAGGCAACTTGACAATACTGTATGTATTATTTACATCTAAGGCCGTAACTCATTCTCCATTGGTGCCCTCCATTTTGGATTAGACTTTGCTTCATTGTAGTTTCTAGGTTCTTGATGACTATATAGCACTTAGAAATGCAGAGTGTGAAGAACCTACATGATCATAAGTTAAATGTGCTTGTATAGGATACAGCGGAATGATATGTAAAGAATCTTTGTATTTCTCTGGAGCCTTCTTCTCACGACTTGAGGTTCTGACAATTGGTACCACTGGTTGATGATCTTGTGGAACCATAACCTCAGATTCTGGAACTTGATGCGGCACATCTTGTAATCCTGTATTATCATCAGTAACACTAACATTATTGTCTGAAGCTTCTTCATGAACTGCTTCATTATGCACATCCAACACTGCATTAGGTAAGTCCACCAACTCTACCCCACCACCATTATTCTGTGGGAATCTGTTGCAGTAGGTATCTCAGTAATAACTGGAAGTGGTGCCAAATCTGTAACACTCCCCCTGAGACCGACTGCCAGAATCACACTGAAAGTAAGCCACTGCTTCATCAAATACAACATCACGAGAAATCTGTAGCTTTCTAGTGGGTGGATGATAACAAATATAACCTTTCTTTGTAGATGAATAACCAAAGAACACACATTTAGTTGCCCGTGAATCCAGTTTATCACGATGCTTTGCCTGTAAATGTACGTAACAGACACAACCGAAAACTATGAGATGAGAAATGCCAGGTTGATGACGTTTCAAAACCTCTAATGGAGATTTGAACTCAAGCACACGACTAGGCAGACGATTGATCAAATAAGTGGCCGTCAGAGAACCATGAGACCAGAATTTCTTTGGAACATGCATCTGAATCATAAGAGCGCGAGTAGTTTCCAGAATATGACGTAGTTTCCGTTCAACAACACCATTTTGCTGTGAAGTACCAACACAACTAGTTTGATGGATAATACCATGACTACGCAAATAACCTGGAAGAGTGCCTTTGACAAACTCAGTGCCATTATCTGATCTAAAGATTTTAACCTGTGCATCAAATTGGTTGCGTATCATACAATGAAAATCCGCAAATACAGATGAAACTTCAGTTTTGGATTTGAGTAAATAGATCCATGTAGCACGTGACCAATCATCTATAAAGATAACAAAATACTTATACCCATCATAAGCATCAATTGGAGCAGGGCCCCATAAATCAGAATGAATTAATTCAAAAGGCATTATAGCACGAGTCACAAAATTAGGAAATGGAAAACGAGATTGTTTAGAAAACTGACAAACATCACAGACTTGAGTCTGGACAGAAAATATGAGAAAAATCCTAGACAAAACACGACTATAAGGATGTCCAAGTCTTTTATGATAAAGGAACTGCGGAGTAGATATTTGAGTGAGACATGCCATGTCACTAGAACATAACAGGTACAATCCATGAGAAAAAATGCCTCTACCAATCGTCTTCTTCGTCTTTCGATCCTGAAAGATGACCGAGGGGTAAATGTAACATCACAATTCAGAGAATTAGTGATTTGACCAACAGATAACAACTGAGTAGGAAACGATGGAACAACAAGTGCATTAGATGGCGGACAATCTGGAAAAAAAATGCACTTTCCCACTGCCCATCACAGGAGCAGTAGAGCCATTAGCAACTGACACATTTTTATGAGAGCTGCGAATAAATGCATGAACTGACGAAGGATCATTTTCCATATGATCTGTAGCTCCTGAATCAATAATCCAAACTTGGCGGTTGGAAACAGGCGTAGTAAGAAAGGCTAGTAGGTTACCTGAAGTGTGGTTGGCCTTGCGCTCAGTCTTATTACCCAACTGGTTAAAGAAATCCTTCAATTGGTCTATGGTAAAGGATGAATTGTCAGCTACAGCAGCTCGAGCAAGCTTATTTTTGTCAAAAGTAGCTTTAAGATGATGATAAATATCCCAAAAGCGATCCTTGGTGTGACCAGTTTTATTACAATGATCACAATGAAAAACTTCTCTCTTACCCTTAGCACGAGAATTCTTGTCCTTATCAAATGGCATGGCTCGTCGTTTATCATCTTTGGAGCTCATAAGAGCACTTGATTCAGCTGCATCCAGGTCTACAATGCTTTTAGAATTAGGATTCATAACTTTCTTACGCGTCTCTTCACGCTGCACAGTCGCACAAACATTAGACATACTTGGCAGTTCAGCACTCATGAGAATAGTGCTTCTAAGAGATTCATACTCTGGTTTGAGGCTACTGAGCACATCAAAGATTTTATCCTCCTCAACCCTCTTCAAGAGAATTTTGGCATCAGTTGTATGAGGAAGATATGTATCCAGTTCATCCCACTTCTTTCTTAAATAACCAAAATGCTCAGTAAAACTTTCGTACCTTGTTCAGCCTCAGCAATCTCACGTTTCAGCTCAAACACCCGAGCAGCATTATTCCGTAAGCCATACAAACTAGCAACAGACTTCCACAAATCCTTTGCAGATTCTGAGAACGAGAAGATTTCCGAAATATGTGGTTCCATCGGCTGAAGAAGCCACGTGCGAACAAGTTGATCATCAGCAATCCAATCTTCATACTTTGGATCCTTAGCATCTGTACAGGTACTATTCTCACCAATATACCCAGATTTTCTTTTACCCCCAAGAGCAAGAGCAGCAGCCCTAGACCAACTTACATAATTGACCTCATTCAGCAAGACAGAGGTTAAACACAAACTAGTATTATGATATGATTGTGCCATAGTAAACACACAGAGAAACAAAAACTTGATTACAGAGAAACGGCCAGGATCGTTAACGATCCCCTGATACCATGTTGGTATGCATAAGATGTTATGCAGTATGCATAAGATGTTATGCAGTTAATATTGGATCTGCATAAGATGTTATGCAGTTAACTAAAACAGATTAAAGAAGAAACACAGTTTAACGTGGTTCGGCTATAGCCTACGTCCACGGGAGAAGAATGATTAGGGTTTCTTATTATCAATTGAGGTTTTACAAGAAGTGTATATATATATCATATACATGCCACATATTCGTATAAATAGCAACATATCTAGAGAATATTTTCTTGCAGTGTAAGCCAATCATAAATAGAGAAACCAAATATTCTCCTTTGTTCCAACAGTTATCCATATAAATATTTGAGAAAACAAATTCAATCCACCTGGGGTGCGCTCGCAAGAGAGTATAGAATGGTAGAAGACATAATTCAAATCCGAGGCTTATGTTTAAGACTAAGGGAGGATCTCAGTGTGCACAATCGTGTTGAATTCGGAAGAAGAAACCCTCATAGGATTTAGTTTTTTTTTTCTTTCTTTCCCTTTGGTTATTATTTCAATCATTTTAGTTCCAATAATGAAATTTGATTTGTGTAGTTTGAATTACATATTGAAATTTAAATTAAGGATCACACTGAAAAAACAAACTAAGGATCCCGTTGAATTTGATACCACGGATTGCGTTGAAGTCGAAACTAAGAATTATAACTCAAACTAACTATTACACATCTAGAATTTGAAACTAATATAATTAAACCTGTGTACAGAAATTATTGTTATCCTCCTCTAAGCTGTCATCCTCATCAGAATCAATGTCAAATATTGTTGGCGTTATCGTGCCTTCTGTACTTGAATTTCACCTAATTCATCTTGCTAGAGTCGTAGTTGTGCAAAATTTATCATTGACTTTTCCATTCTAAGGATCCATCTCATGTGCGCATTAAACGAATTGTGTTCAATCGCCTTACGATCTTTCTTTATTTCTACATCCACTTTCTTACCTTTTATTATTTTAACGATATCAGTCTCTTTTTGTTTTTCAAAAAGTTATTGTATTTTGAATTTTGAAGTTGATATTGTGTGGCATGTTGAGTTGCCTTTCTATTTATTTTTGCACTTTTGTTGCTTGGTCCATCATATCTGTTTGTGTTTCCATTAACATTAATAATAGAATTACCATGTAGGGATCCGCCTGCGTTAGGTTGAGGGTCTTGAGTTTATTTCTGGTGAAGAATAAGGAGACCCAGGTTGTTGAGAAATATTTATAGTATCGTAAGTGATTCTTAGGGTTATATCGGTTCAACTTTCTGAGAATGTGGAAAGAGGCGTATCTCTTGTTCTTTTCCATTCCTCTCGAGTTTTACGTTGTTGCAGTTTGATCATTTATAAATTAGTTATAACAACAAATTTAACACTTTTCAAAATCAATTAAACAATTTCAAATGCGACTTACCACATCAACTTCAATATCACCACTCGCTTTGCAATGATTCATTTGCATCATCAAAGCTACCCAACTTTTCGTGTCTTTGATGATTGTATTAAAACGACCTGACAACTCAGCAATATCACGACATTTTATTTTCCCAGTTTCCTAAAAAACCAAATCAAAAATCCCCCCCCCCCCCCCCCCAAAGCGTATTATATTATTGGTGAACACCATTGATATGATCAAACGTAAATGCTTACATAACTTCTGCAAATAGTTTTCTTTTCGTTCTGACTATACTTTGGACCGCGAACTTTTATTGATGAAGCATTTTCTGTTGAAGTATTTTTTATTTGTGATGAACTTGCAATTTTGTTGGGATTTTTCTTTTTCTTTTGATTTAGAGATTACACTGGCCATTTTTTTGGGAATTTTTCTTCTTCTTTTGATTTAGAGATTAAGTGTTTGAGACTGAAAGTGAAATTATACAAAATTTTGGGAGTAGAAAGTATAATTTAGAGTTGCAAATGGTTGAATTGGGTGAATTTGTCATTATCGGCTCAAAGAGGCTCAATCTGCGACGATAATCGTCTCAAGCAGAGCCGAGCCTCAGCCTTCCCTTGACCGATCATCTCAAATTGATTCGATTGTCTCAAACTGAGCCGGCGGACTCAACTTAAGAAGCGATAAAAATTTGAGGATTTACCCATCCAATTTAACCATGGGGGTGGAAGTGGGCAAATTGCCTGTTCACCCACCCCAAGCAGTTGCTCTAATATGTCGGCCCATTCTCCAGACAAAGTTTGATTTATCCAGCCTGCCATATGTTTCAAGTTTGGTGGGCATCTATATCAACATCTCATGCCGATTGTTTTGACAAGCTTCCAACTATCTTAACTTTTTTACTTTTGTAAATAAAAAGGGAATTCCCTCTTTCTTTTTACATTACCCTTTTTTCATCTTTATAATCCCACCAGGAAGCAAGCACCACCTACCAACATAGCACCAAAGCAAACACAATGACAAATAGACAAAGTGACAAAACCAGCTGAAGAAAAGAGAAGAAGGTAAGTAAGAGAAGTGTGAGTGGGTCATGAGGGTTGTGCTGGTGTGGTGGTAGATGGGAGAAGTAATGGAGGGTCACATGGAAAGCTAGAGAGAGGGACACAGAGTGAAAGACCTATCACCATCATATAATCCCTCTCTGGCTCTGCTGCTCCCTCCCAATTGTCATCAACCTCATCATTCGTTTCTTGAAAGATGTTACAAGAAAACATGTCCTTTCTCTGCATGAATCATAACCCCCTTACCCTCCCTATATATATATATATCTATCACTAAACCTACAGAGTATGAGTATCTCTCTGTCGTCAATCAATTCAATAGATTCAATGCATGCAGTAAGTATTTGTTTATTGATGCAATATCTATACATCCTTTCTGTCCTGAATATGCTCGCAAAATGAAATCTATATCATGGCAGATCACGTGACCACGTTATTTCAATATTCTCATTATGCATTTTTCTGTCAATATGGGTCTTCGCAGAGCAAAATCTAACATTTCGCACTAATTTCTAAATAATTAATAATAGAAATAACTTAACAATGTGTTATAAATCTTGGGGTTAGGGACTCAATCATGAACAAAAACGTTGCATGAGTCGCATCATTTGTGTAGCTGACGTTTTTCTCTCCTTTTATCTGTTTCATACATTTTTTTGAAGTTTAAAATAAATCCTGCTCTCTGCTCCTTTAAATATTTTAAATTGGGAAAATGATTGAGCGCAACTTGTCCCACACTATTTTTAACCTTGATGTAAAATACTTTAGTTTTACCAGATAATGACAATTTAGTCAAAATCACTTCTGTAAGTGGATAGGGGTTATCTAAAAACGGGTCGATGTCAAAACCATGATTCAAGTGTTGGTTAAAATTTGGTATTACAGACAGCAAGTGCATAATGAAGAAGCTATGATCCCTTGATTTGTTTGTGGACACGAAGGAGGCAAATTAAACTCCATTCAAGGCATGAGTTCATTTCTGTTTGACGATCATCATTTTGATTGTTCCAAGCAACACCCGTCAATTTCGCTCAATCTACACCAATGATTAGTAATGTTCTCGCAAAAGTCTGCGTTGCTTGAGTTACACAATTGACTGGGTCTGGACTGCATCAAGCTCATCATATGATTTTAGCGGTCATTCTGGATCTTATTAATTTCCTATTCACTGGCTCGAATATGTATAGTAAATCTTGGCATAGTGTGATCAACTTGACGCTAGCACTTTCTATATACACATGATACAACATTGGCTATGGCCGGCAATTAAGATAATTCATTTACACAGTACAAATTACTAGATGTTTGTTTACCTTAGCAGTAGAGCATTAACTCATGGTTAAAAAGTATGATAATATAATATTACCAAATCTCCCCTTTGACATTATAAAAGTAGAGTCCGTTTTTCACTTTTGATAATGCCTTTATCGAGAGAGATTGGATTCTGTTTCTTTCTCCTCTGGTGTAGCTACACTTTATTTACATGCGGAGGTAGAGAGAGGGAGCTTGATAATCATGAAAGATGAGGATTTCCATGCGTCGAGCAGTGCGTGGAACAGCATGCAGTAGTCCCACCCTATACTCAGTCCTCTTGGCTCATCATCATCATTATATCTCACCCCTTCTCTCTCACCTTAATTTTCTACCTCATCGATCAGTCTTGATCATCACTTACCACGCACAATGCAACAGCAACAACCAAAAAGCCTACGCTAGGTAGTGGACAACAAAACAAAGTTATATTTTCACGCAAAAAAAGGATGTTTGGACGACAAAAGTCCATGGCCTTTTTTCGTGAAAACGTTGGATTCTTAGCTCCAGCATATGTATCCACTAAAAGTCGAAAAATCATAGTAAATGCATAATATTTACTGTATTATCAAGGATATGCTAATCTGAGAACATGGTCTCATCCCGTATCAGTGATCCTGATCTAATTTCATTAGTAAAACTAATTCACTCAGGTGACGCCGGGCTTACTTGGAGGTGCATACTACTAAGCCAAAAACAATCACAACATTCAAAAATGACCTACCTCTTAATAAATGCAGTTGTTTGTCGTCTTGTTGTTTAGTCCAGCTAAGACTGAGATGAGATTTTAGGAGTAAATTGATGGAAGTATTTAGTTAGGTGGTAGATTTGAAGGAGATAAATGCTGGGTTGGGGGGGACTAGTCTGTCTACTGAACAACAGAGTACTTAATCTGTGGACTCTTCTTCTATCTATATATATTGTACTGCACACTCCACAGATTGTAGTAGTAGCAGCTAAGCGCAATGACTAATGTGACTGGGACGTATCAGACGACAAAACGGAAAAATTTACTGCACCAATTTACTACTGCTCATCTGTTTACTACAAAACGGACGTATCAGCTAAGCGCAATGACTAATTTCACACTCACACTCACACTCACATTCACATATATACTGCACCAATTTACTACTGCTCATCTGTTTTGCATTGCATCTATTGACCAAGGGTCCTCGCACTTTAGGTCTTCATGCTTAGCAAATTAAACTGTGCCACATTTTGTTACTACTGTATGTTAGGCCATCTCTAACATTGGGACCAAAGTGGGTTTTTGTTCACATTTGATGATGATGGATGGTCTGACTTTTGTTTCTCACTTTTCTCTTCTTTTCTTAGGCATGTGTTGTGTTGTTTTAACTTTTTACAAAATCTGCTGCAATGAATCGAACAAATGGTCAACTAAGATGGTCTTTTTACATCTTCCAGGCTTCCACTAACTTTTGCATCTTCGCCAAAATTCTCTATTCTGAAAGCGTTCCCGTCTTCCTTTTACATAGACAGCAGTACGTATGAGTAGGAGGAACTTGGAAGAATTAAATTTTTTTACATTTTCCAAATTAATCTCCATAAAAAATAACCTTTAAGTTATTATTACCACAGTTTCATTTCAAATTTTCATCTTATGTGTATGGTCAATTTGTAGTACTTCACTTGTTAACGTGTTTGCAAATTAGGCTGACGAACGTACCTCTTTTTATATGTTTGTATGTACATGTGAAAAGAGTATAGACAAGAAAAATAATAGACTAACCACCAAAAATTCCTAATACCGATAAAAGAAAAACCGCAATCTAAATTTGTGTATTATCGCCATTATGCCACAGCATATATATGTACAATAAGTACTCGTGAGTGTGAATATAGTTAAACGGTAGAAACGCAATGTAATGATAATAGTAAAAATTTGATCCATTAAACCGTA
Source organism: Papaver somniferum (assembly GCF_003573695.1). Lineage (NCBI taxonomy): Eukaryota > Viridiplantae > Streptophyta > Magnoliopsida > Ranunculales > Papaveraceae > Papaver > Papaver somniferum. The sequence continues at coordinate 120,485,180 of NC_039363.1, read as the reverse complement.
GATTGAATGTGTAAAAGAAGTGGAAGCTTCCCTAATTAGATCTAGTTATGTATTTTCAGCACTTTACCAATTTATTAACAAAGTTAAATGAATCTGATTTTAGAGTTGAAAAGAAGCCTAACAGGAGAGAAAACACTAAAGAAGACTAGTTTAATGGGGTGGGAAAGGCAAGAAAGATTGATCACTATTTTTGCTGCAGCAGAAACGAGGAGGAGGAGCTATACATCTGAGAGAGAGTCAGGGGTCTTTTTTTTCTTGTTCTTCTTCCTTCCTTCTTTCTTTCTTTCTTTCCCAGCTGCCTTAGTCATTAATGTCAGGGAGAGGAGAAGAACAATCCCATCGATCCCATATTCTAAAAGAAAAAGAGAAACCCTTCATTTACTTCTTTAATTCTTGGTCTTTCCCACCTTCTTCATCCCTCTCTTGAGTCTCTTCTCTTCTCTCACAGCATGCGTGCTGCCTAATCAATACCATCTCTCTTTCTTGTAATAACTACTACAAAACCCTCACAACTCATCATCATCACCACCACCTTAAATACCTAGCTAGCTCTTCATCCATCTCTCTCTCTCTCTCAAAGTCTCACTACTGTCTTGTCAAAATCTTTCTCTCTATAAATACATATCTTTGTCCTTAGGGTTTTAGCCATGAAGTTAAGCAGCAGCTCAAACAGATCAAGATGAAGTTATTAATAACATTTCATGTGAGTTTGTCAAAGTGTTACTTACATAGCTTATTGGCATTCTGTCCACCTCCTGAGTTCAAAAGGAAAATGAATTACATAACAATCATCATATATATCAAACCCTAGCTAATGTTCTTTTTTGTTAATAAAAATATGGAGGTGGGCATCCTGTCAACAGAGCTTTGTAAGTTTCTCTTTGTAAAATCCATGTGATAATGATGATGATGCATCATGATAATAATGAAGAAGAATATTCTTCATCATTTTCCCCAACTTAATTCTTTCTTTTATACCAACTACTTGCTGCAGGTATAATCTTCTAAATCTTCCTTGTTGCTTTATTATGCAATGGAATTATCTTGGTCATGATCTTTTCTACTTGATCAGTCCCGGTTTCATCTATAATGATAGAATTACTGTTACATTTTTCTTGACATTTCTTATGTACAGCAGGTTTAGCTAGTCATCATACATATATATGTTGCAATTTGAATGGATGACTTCAGAATATATAGAGATTAATGTGTTGATCTAGTAATAGATCGACCTTCAATGAGTTTTGAACTTACAGTCAACTCAAACATCTGTAACGAAGTAGCTAACTAAGGCCTGTTTGAAATCAATGTAATTATGTATGAACAAATTTGCATAGAATATAACATTCTATGTTGATTAACGAAATGCAGTTGATCTCTACTCTATGAGTAATCTGTTTTTATTTTTCTTTCAACTGGATACTTATTTCATTCATACAGTGTTAATGCACGTAAACTTCTCTTATTCCACACTCAATAACCATGCTTTCTTAATTGATCTGCTATTAGGTGAACCTCATTAATATCTGTACTACTACTAGATATCAGAAGTAACTTTGTTGGGTTAATATAAGATCTTTGAACTTTGAATGAGATTCATATTTTTATCAGTAATTCAAACGCTTATTATTATAGTATTGCCTGAACTTAGTTAATGTTGTCTTGGCTTATTTGTTGCACACAAGACCACACTTATAAATTTATTTGCATGATACAATAGTAAAAGTGCATAGATAGATCTTTGAGTGGACTTGGTACTAGTTCTTACATGGAATTGTGGGAGATGATCAAGCCTGACTTGATTCTTATCAGATCATATACTCCATTTAGAGTTCTCCCTTCTTTTTATTTTTTTTCCTTTCCGGTTGGAAAGGTTAGTTTGCCGGAATAGTACCATTATGTTTGTGTGTCAGTATGCTGCCTGGAATTTCTTGTTTTCGTTCAACGAAACTCGGGCGAATTGGTATTCATTCACTTCATCATGAAAATTTATTGCATTTTAAATCTCTGTCGTATGTTTTACATATCAGTTAGCTACCCCGCTCTCGGCATGATTGTAGTTGGCACTTGGTAATTTAGGCATTACATCCTTCTAGGTTATAAATTAGCTGCAAGTGCATTATTTTGACCAGTATGGCAAGCAAAACTAATAAAACTGTTGATTTTGTTAACTACGCTAGGTCACTGTAGATTAGGCTGGAATGTTGAATTTCAGGTAGTGTTTAGATGTGCGAAAATGCTACTTATCTTTGTAGCAGCTTCGATGTGCGAAAATGCTACTTATCTTTGTAGCAGCTTCGATATGCAGCAGCTTCGTTAGATGTGTTAACAACCAGTTTTTCTAGCTTCCTATATTGAAGTTGTTAGGCAGAGGCAACATTGTGTTGTACAAAAATGCAATTTGGACTATTTCTTTAAGCTTGAGATGACCTAGAAGATATATGCATATGTCTGTCTGCCAGGTAAAGGAGAAGGCAAGTATCTCCCACCCTCTAAACACATCTTTTAAGGCATGGCGATCAGCCGATTGCTACTGGACTTCTATGGTGGTTTCAAGGACATATTTATTGAAAAAAATTCAAGTTTACCAGATACGTCTCGTACAGGAGAACATGAGCAGATAGTTGCATGGTGAATATTGGCAGAGGCATCACTCATTTTCATCGAGATCTTGAAGATGATTAACATTAAGTGTGTTTGTTGATTACTGACAGTACACCAAATTATCTCTCTATGCACGGGAATTGAAGCAAGCAAATGCAGGTAAAAGTTACTCCTGATTTTTGCTTGCTAGCTTCAGTGGAAATAAACTCTTGACAATGAGGCTCGGTTAATTTCATATTTTCTGAATCTTATGGTTGTATATGCATTAACGTACTGATGTTAAAGAAAAATTATTGCTGTAATTTTGTTGTGACTGTGTATAAAATTATGAACAAAAGCATATTGTTTAAAACCTGTTTATATCGTTTTCCATCGTAATTGTTTGAAATTATAAGCATGTTCCTTTAAGCCTGTTTACGAGGGGAGTTGTTCGAATATAAGAGGTTGTGGATTGATGAACTGGAAATAACTGTAAGAAAATCAGGCATGTAAACTCTGCGAACAAGAACTATGGTCTATGGAGTTTTACATCGAGACACTGTAGAATAATGCTGGTTGTTCAGCCAATTTTGAAGAGCCAACTATGAATCCATGGCAGAACAACCATCAAGTGGCCTAGAAAAAGTTCAAAGTAACAGCCAATTTTGAAGAGCATGTTCCTTTAAGCCTGTTTACGAGGGGAGTTGTTCGAATATAAGAGGTTGTGGATTGATGAACTGGAAATAACTGTAAGAAAATCAGGCATGTAAACTCTGCGAACAAGAACTATGGTCTATGGAGTTTTACATCGAGACACTGTAGAATAATGCTGGTTGTTCAGCCAATTTTGAAGAGCCAACTATGAATCCATGGCAGAACAACCATCAAGTGGCCTAGAAAAAGTTCAAAGTAACACCCTACGTCGCATAACCATATCTATCAATTCCTCGTATGATCGGAAAATTGCTGGGAGTCCCCATAAATTCTAGCAGTTAATTAACCAGTAACCACTACTAGCCTTTCCCTCTTTTAGACAAACACAGTAATTAAATTTTCATCAACCAGGTAGGGTGTGACCCAAATTTTCAGCTTCAATCAATATTGTACTAGCACTACATGTGCACTTCCGACCTTAGAAAGGATGGAGACCGAGTGAAAACACTTTCACTTGAGAATTCTGTTTGCTTAAAAAAAACAATAAACCAAATCACTAAAATAAATGGGATTTTGGCCCCAAGTCTAATACGAAAAGGGTTAATACCATACATGAAAGTGAAGGAAAAAACTTATATCCAATATGTAACAAAAATTCCCATGATAATAATGGAAGTGTATACCCCAAATATAGTTGGAAATCTTCTCTGTTTTTGTTCCAAAATTTGTCTGCAGTTGAAATACTTGGATGGGATGGGTATTTCGATTGAATATCTTCCCAAGTTCTTACTCCATTAGTAAGATCCTGCATCACACGTACCACATTTTTGACTTCGACGCGGACCTGGTTTTTGCTGTCTCTTTCTCGGATAGTCACTGTTGGTGGTGTATCAACAGTAATTGCAAATGGCACACCAAGTTCGCCTGTTCTTGCATATCGTTTCCCTATTGATGCGCCTGTTGTGTCCATTATGTTAGAGATTCCAGCAACAGTTAATGACTGAGATTTGTTCCGCGACTGCTTTTTGTCCTGGATTCTGTTCAAGAGGAAACACAGTGCACTTGAAGGGAGCAACAACAGGAGGGAAACGAAATACATTCAACTGTTCAACTTCATCCCCTGCTTTGCTTGGTCTGGTGTAGAATGAATGCTCAAAAAGGCAGTAAATTATGCGCCCAATACCAAAAGATGGCTCGATCACAGATGGTGTAAAGACTCTCTGATGTTCTTTCTTTATCTCCTTGGAGATCGAAACCATGCTTGATTTAATAGTGACAGCCTTCCCTAGAGTGCAGACTTGGAACTCCACCTCCCCTTTTAATTCCAAAGCTGCTTTCACTTCCACAGCCTCTTTTTCATCCATGCCCTCCAATGCTTCAACTATCTTTTTTTGGTCACCCTTGAATTCAAGACCCAGCTCCTTCTTTACTGGAGTAATAACCAGTTTCTCCACTTCTTTTGGTGCTGAAAACTTCTCATGAGCAACAAGAGGAGTACCACTTTTTTCGGAGTGAGCACGTAGATCGTATGCAGATCTATCTGCAATACCAACACACTCCATCCATCCATCCATAGGAGCACTGAATCTCAGCATCCCAACAGTCTGCTGCATAGTGCGCCATCTCCTTCTCAAGATGCTGACGAAACAGTAGACGTTCTTTATTGATACCAAGGCGTGTAAGGAATAGATATACTCTCCCAATAAAGTAAAAGTGTTTCATTGTTCACAATTCCGCTTGTTACTGCATCACCAAGGCGGAGTTTAATAGCATCCTTCACCGCGTTTTGTTCTTCCCTTGGAAACATCAAGTGAAATAACCTACTGAGTGTGGGACAACTGCAACAAAAGGGGCTGAGAATCATCATTGAGAATGACGTCTGTGAAATATGGCACAAGCAACAGATGAGATTGTTGATGCATTCAACGATGAGCAAAAATCGTATGTTCATCATCGTGGCAAAGATGAAGCAAATTGACGATGAAGTAAAATGCTTACAAGTCACAGAAAGAAAGACAGAAGAGTTGTGGCACAAAAGACTTGGACATCTTAGTCACAAGGGAATGCAAGAGCTGGCTGAGAAGAATATGGTGCTGGGAATCCCATCTTTAAAAATCAGTGGAGAAAAGAACTTGTGTGATACGTGCATGAAGGGAAAACAAAAGCTACCCCACCTGAAGAGGAAGTGAATACTGAGACAGAGGTTTCAGATACGCTTAGACAAGAAGAAGAAAGTGAGCCTGAGCTAGGAGACACAAGTGGAACAGCTCAGAGAGATTCTAGTAGAAGAAGAAAGCAAGTCCCTGTTTGGATGAAGGATTATGTGGGGCTCTTTGTCGAGGAAGATGAGGAAGAATACGTTATGGTAGCCCACCCAGAGGATGAATACGTTATAGTAGCTCACCCGGAAGATCCTGAGAGCTTCAGAGAAGCAGTTCAAGACAAAAGATGGAGAGAAGCGATGGAAACAGAGATAAAATCCATCGAAGAAAATGACACATGGGAGTTGGTAGAACTACCTATGGGAGCCAAAGTGATTGGAGTAAAGTGGATCTTCAAGACGAAGTACAATGAAAAAGGAGAAGTAGACAAGCTTAAAGCAAGATTGGTGGCCAAAGGATATCATCAAAGACAAGGTATTGATTTTCATGAAGTGTTCGCACCAGTTGCGAGGTGGGACACGATACGTGTTATCTTGGCCATAGCAGCTCGAAGAGGTTGGGAGATGTTCCAGTTAGACGTAAAAAGTGCTTTCCTGCACGGTGAGTTAAGTGAAGACGTCTATGTAGATCAACCAGAAGGATTTAAAGATCAACAGGACACAAGGAAGGTCTTCAAGCTAAGGAAGGCTCTTTACGGCTTGAAACAAGCCCCTAGGGCCTGGTACACTCGCATTGAAGGCTATTTCTCAAGAGAGGGCTTTGAGAAGTGTTATTGTGAGCACACCCTGTTTGTGAAGCGGAATGGAGCAGAGATCTTGATAGTAAGCCTGTACGTTGATGATCTGATATACACTGGTAACTCAGCCACATTACGTGAAAGGTTCAAGGCGTCGATGATGGAGGAGTTCTCAATGACAGACCTTGGAAGAATGAGATACTTCCTAGGAGTTGAGGTGATTCAAGATCAAGAAGGAATCTTCATCAATCAACACAAACATGCTTTGGATGTCTTAAAAAGATTTGGAATGGAGAGCTGTAATCCAGTGATGAATCCAATTGTTCCAGGACAGAAACTATCTAAGGAAGGTGAAGGTGCTGCAGTTGATCCAACATTGTTCAAGCAGCTCATTGGGAGTCTCAGGTACCTCACTGTTACCAGACCTGACTTAACCTTTTCAGTAAATCTTGTGAGTAGATACATTGAAGAACCGAAGGAGATACATATGTTGGCGGCTAAGCGAATCCTGAGGTATGTGCAAGGCACAAGTGAGTATGGAATTCAGTACAAGAAAGGAGGAGAAGATAAACTGATTGGCTATACAGACAGTGATTATGCGGGAGATGTAGACGATAGAAGAAGCACATCTGGCTATGTCTTCATGCTGAGTGGCGGAGCTGTCTCGTGGGCGTCAAAGAAACAGCCCATAGTAACCTTGTCAACAACTGAGGCTGAGTTTGTGGCTGCTGCGTATGGAGCTTGTCAGGGAGTATGGCTCAGGAACATTTTAGAAGAGATTGGAGTTAAACAAGCTGAAGGGACTGTAATGTTCTGTGACAACAGCTCAACCATCAAGCTGTCAAAGAACCTGGTGCTACATGGAAGGAGCAAGCATATACATGTCAGGTATCACTTCCTACGCGAGCTAGTGAATGATGGGATTATTCAACTTGAGTATTGTCCGACATTGGAGCAGCTCTCGGATTTCATGACCAAAGCAGTAAAACGAGACACATTTGAGAAACAAAGGAAGAGCCTGGGAATTGAAACTAAAGAAGGTTAAACTGGAAGGGAGGAGTTCCAGTTTAGGGGAAGAAATGAAGAATAAAACGGCTATGCATGAGAGGCAAGTCATCGAGTTAGATATAGTTTGTTGAAGCTTTCTTATCTTTAGGAGATTGAATAAGTCATTAGACTGAGTCAGTTTGTTGGCATCATTTTAGGAGTCAGTTTCGTTTGTGTTAGTTGTGCTTTCATGATCTATTTAAATGATCATTGTACGTCAGTTCAACAAGATATAAGAAATCTTCAGTACAGACTAGTGATCTTGTCTCTGATATACCAACATCAAGAACTCCAAATCTGCAACCTTCCTAAACTTGGGATGAGATTTGTCTTCTGGGTCGAGGAAATGCTCAATCTCAGCTAGAGTGAATTCACGGAGAAGACCTTGGCGAGGAGATATCTCATTCCTGAAAGCTTGGCCAATCTGAGCTGCAGCAAAGGGAAGTTTGCTCCCATTGCAGTAATACAAGTCCTTTGAAGTTGACAAATATACCTTGCGCTGTCTCCGGTCGCGTATAACCAGGAATCATGCCAGATGGACCAATTGACGTCTGAAACATCAAATTGAATGGGTAAGGATCATAAAGAGGGTTCTTTGTAATCGGAGCAACTATCCCGTACTCCTTGATCTTTGAACCCAATTGTTCAGGAGAGAAATCATCCAACATAGCAACAACATGTTTAAGCTCCTGCACCTTCTCTACAGACAGACTCTGATCCTTAACTTCTCCGTGCAAAAATCCTTTAACAAATGGTCTGCACGGTGAAACGTTCCTGCTTTCTCATCTTTAACCATAAGATCAGTAAATTTGTCAACATGACCTGATGCCTGAAGTACAACTTCAGGTGTGATGCATGGGCAATCAACTTCCATCATATTCTCTTCCAGTACAAAGTGCTGACGCCATAACGCAAGGACATTAGATTTAACAGCACAACCAGGAGGACCATAATCATATAACCCAGCAACACCACCATAGATGTTGAAACTAAGTTTACAAAAAAATCTCCTCTCAACACATTCACTACTTTCTTCCTAACCTCCTCTTTATCCATACCATCACTAACACTAGCCCCATTGGAAGAAGAAGAAGTCGACAATTGTTGTTCATCAATTGAAGATTTCTTCGCTTCATCGATAGCTGATTTACCTTGATGAGATTCCATTATTGTTAGTTTTTCGGCTAGGGTTTTACGAAGTAACTCAATAGCAAAGCGAGAGAATGAAACTGAGAGAATATTAGGTTTTCTTATATATACAGTATATGCTTAAAACTAGGGCATGACCGGTCCGTTTTCTTAAAAATTGTAACGTTCTAAATGTGGAGAGGGACCGGAGGATAGAGACTTACATTGAATATGGGAAACCGCAAAGTATTGGTGAAACCAAGTAGGGATGCGACAACCGCAAAGTATACTGATTTGCAAGTGATACTGATAACCGCAAAGTATTGGTGAAACCGCAAAGTGATACTGATAACCTTCAAGTTCTCGACCGGCGGATTTGCAAGTGATACTGATAAAACCTTACTAGCCGCAAAGTGATACTGATAACCTTACGAGCCGCGTTGACGGGGTAAACACTAGGCCCGGAAGGGGTCAAGGAATTAATTGCTCCCTGCCCCTACAATGCACTGGGTTCGTACTTCAACTGGCGTGCTCGCTAACTGTCCTCTAGGCGGGAATCGACGGACTGCGCTAACGTGTAGCGATCCCATTGAGTGCGTGTAGATACGGAGTCAAGCATTGTGAGACAAGTCAGGCGGGATACACTTTGTTCCCCAGACAACAAGATCTCCGCTTATCCGTACATCTACGATGATACATGGACCTACATTGGCCAGTCCACCACAATCTTCAACTACGGAACCAAGCCAAAGTCAGATCGGATACCGTTGGTGGCCGGGACGGAACAACGACTCGATGGACTTAGCCTGGGCGGATGTTCCGAACTGGATAACATCGGTCGGGCGGGATGTACAGGGTAGGGGTGTCATCAGGGAAGCGGATTAATGCGGAGATTGAAAACGAGACGGAAAGCCGAACTGTCGGCATCGAGAAGGGTCGAGCGAAGATGTTCCCCTTGGCAACAAGGGCGTTGAGGCAGTCTGGCCACGCGGGCGGGACATCAAATGTCTGCAGCACTCACGGTCTAAACGGTGTGGATTAGCTCTCTCCCAAAACCACCCAACCCGAGTAAAGGGAACAAAGGGTCATTTTCACTGATAACTGCAAAGTATTGGTGAAACCAAGTAGGGATGCGACAACGTTAACCCTACATGGGTCATGTGATCAAAGTTATTGTTAGGAAACAGAACTAGTCGTAAAAACTCAAGGTGACCAAATTTGTGGTACAAAAACCCCGTTTAAATATTGGGATCCATTAAAACTCCATCTTAAACAAAATTGATACAAAAACCCCAAATTTTTAAAAATTGGTACAAAAACCCCAAATTTCAAAATTGGTTTCATCAAATTCTTTGGGGTTTTTGTGTTACTTTTGTTTTTTGAGGGTTTTTGTGCTACTTTTGTTTTGATGGATTTTTTGTGGATGAATAGTGACACCTTTGGGGTTATAAATCGCGGATCGTCTAGGAAATGCGTAAAATGCCTGATGGAGTGAGGCTGAATCTAGTGGAGAAGGGAAGTGGTGAGTTTATCCGTTGGGAGGAAGGTCTAAGTGTACCGACATTTTTTTTTTATAATAAAACTGAGTGAGAGCTCAAAAGAGCATCAAACTCACGGTAACAAAAGGTGGTCATCTGGGCTAAGGCTAGCACCATGATGCCCTCCACAGTCAGATAATTAATATTACATATTTCCTCATCAGTCGAAACATGAACAGACTGAAGAGCATAAAAAAACTGTTGTAGATTTGGACCTTTCTAATTTAAGTTTTGAAGTGATTTAGATTGAATGGAAATGATTGCTAATGTAGTAGCAGAGAAGTTTTGATGAGGAGCTAGCTTGATAAGTTTACCCAAAACAAAGTCAATAGCTTCAAATTTCCACCATGAGACAGAGAGTAACTTCGTTGAAATTTTTCTTGAACATACATTTGGTATCCTTCCTTAATGGGTTGTAGAGTTGCTTCATCTTCTGTAGCAAAATCAGTGTTGGATTTCTGCATTTCCTTTCCCCTTTCCAAAATTAATGAGCTCATCTGCCTTCTCTGTCTGCTCTGCTGAGTTCAACTGTAAAGTCCTTGTAGTTTCTTGCTCCCACACATTGACCTGAGAAGGACAAAGGAATAAGAGCAAAGTTAGTATATGGTTGGAAATCACCATTAGCCATGCTAGTATCTACTTCTGAAATACTCATGCTAATAGTGATTCCAAATTTTTCCTTATGCTGCCTTGTCAGTTTCACAATTCTAGCATGCTGATCATTATTGGTATCCTGATAATATATATTGTTAAGAATGTGCCCAGGATTGTGAATAACTCTACTGAAAGAGCGTAAGTGTTGAGTTACTTTCAGGGCAGTACTGTCAGCAGAAGGAGTGACTTTCCTGAAAACCAGATCATATCTGGCTTTCCAGATGAACCAACATATAGTTGCGTAGATGGCATTCCTGCTGGTTTTATGATTATTGTTATGAAGCCAGCTATCTATCCACTCATGAAAATAACCATAAGCACTAAAGAGTCTTAGAGCACTGCTCGGTCGAAATCGCATGTGTTGCTATCTCAAGCATGTTTGTCAATGTTAGTGATCAAAACTATAAGTCTTGATTTCTAGTCTACTATAGCTAAATCTCGGACTAGGATAGAAAGTGTAGTTGAGATCAAGAACTCCATGGCGATCATCATACAAGACGAAGAACTACTCAAGGAACTGGTGGAACTTCATCGACTAAAAGGTAAGTGGATACTTAAACTTATCTATCACTCAAAAGTCTATCTACTCTATCTCCTATCTTGAGAGAAAAGTCGTTTTGCTATATAAACTTTGATTATACACATTTGCTATTTCGAGTCGAGTTTATCTCGCTTGTCTATTTCTCGAAATATGTGTTGGTGGGCTTTCGCTTTGGCCAAGTTCATCTTTACCTAGTGACGAAAGTCATATTATGTTTCAATTACTTGAAAATGGCTTTGACGAAAAATAGTTTGTGAACAACAACTATATAACGTCCTTTAAGAATGTTTTAATGATTGAAATGAGAGTTTAGATTATATAACAATTGTTGGATATAAGCATTGTGTGGCAACACATATATGTATAAGTCCTCATTCCTTGAACCAAAGTATGCGTACTTTGCTGCTCAGGAAAACCGGAACGGAGTCCGCGAACCAAGTCCGCGTACTTTCGGAGGTTCTCTTCCCGAGAAAATCTGCTGGAGTTTGTAAACCATTTACAAAATTATTCCGAGTACTTAAGTCCTCGTACCTAGTCCGCGTACTTAGGTTGGTTATTTTCTAAAAACGATTATTCGTGAACTTATACTTATATAAACTAAGGAATGCAAGTTTGCAAACCGTGGCTATAAAGTTCATGAATCGATTCGAGTGAATCAAATCTTTTTTGCTTCAATTGTGTCTTATATACTTCTATAAGATCTAAGCAATTGAACAACTCTCTAACTAGTTCATTTGAGTCATTTGAACTAGTTATGGTAAAGAAGAATACGGTTGATATGAAAGTGCTCATATGGCTAACCATTTGGTTAACTACTATTGAACCAACGAGTGTACATGTTTGGGTACGGTTACACAAAACTAAAACGTGCATTTCATTTGTGTGTAACAAGCTAAGTTTTCGATCTAACGATTGAAAGATGTTAGCTTGAATCTAATCAGGTTTTCATCTAACGGTGAATGTTGAATGCTTTGTTACTAAGCTAACATTGATTGCAAACCCTGATTTGAAAGACTATATATGAAAGAATTCTAGCAACTGGGAAACCTAATCCCCACACATCCTGTGTGATACTAGTTGTATTATCTAGAGTCGATTCTCCCTTAAACTTATGTTTCTACCGAGACCCTGTAGGTTAACGACTTGAAGACTTGATTGGGATTGTGAAGCCAGACCGATACTACTTTGTTGTAGTTCTGTGATCTGATCTTGTTGTTTCTTTCGTATTGAGTACAATCGTAACGATTGTCTTGATATTGATATCTATGATAGGAAAGATATAAAAGTAATCACAAACATCTTCGTCTCATCGTTTTTGATTCCACAATATCTTCTTTCGTCGCGTCGATTAAGATTATTGTAAGGTGATTGATAATACTGAGTTGTTCTTCGGGAATATAAATTTGGTTTATCAATTGGTTCATGTTCACCTTGATTTATCAAAAGACGGAACAAAACTCGTAGGTGTTTCTGTGTATTAAAGATTTATCTATTACCGTAGGATTTTCTGTGTGATACAGATTTGTTTATTAAAGTCTTCAACTTTGGGTCGTAGCAACTCTTAATTGTGGGTGAGATCAGCTAAGGGAATCAAGTGCGTAGTATCCAGCTGGGATCACAGACTTAAGGAGCACAACTGTACCTTGGATCAATGTGAGATTGGTCGGGGTTCAACTACAGTCCAGACCGAAGTTAGTTTGTAGTAGGCTAGTGTCTGTAGCGGCTTAATACATTGTGTGTACAATCTGGACTACGTCCCAGGGTTTTTCTGCATTTTCGGTTTCCTCGTTAACAAAACATATGGTGTCTGTGTTGTTTCTTTTCCGCATTATATTTTGTTATATAATTGAAATATCACAGGTTGTGTGTTTGCATCAATCAATTGGGAAATCCGACCTTTGGTTGTTGATTGAAATTGATTGATCCTTAAACATTGGTCTTTGGTATCGTTCAAGTGATTTCTCTTGTATTCAATTAGACTCGTAGATTTCTATTTGCTTGAGTAAGAATTGAATCGATCAAGAGAGATAGAACTCGTTGATATACTTTATTAAGATTGAGTCTAGTTGATTCTATTGAAAGTATATTGGAGTTAGTCCATACAGATTGCTAATCGAAATATTGGGTGTGGTTGTTATACCCCCTCTTTTTCAATTGGTATCAGAGCAGGCAAACACGTTCAAAGACCTTACAAGTATGTGTTTGTAGTGATATGACTTTAGGGACAGGAATTCTATCTCCATAAACGTACCACCAGTCTTCGATGGCTCAAACTACCTATGGTGGAAAATTGCTATGCGTGCTTTTCTTCAAGCTCGTGATTTCCAAACATGGGTACGTGTTATTAATGGCTATGAACCTCTGGTTAATACAGAAGGTGATGTACCTATACCGAAGGATATTGGTAGATATAGCCCAGAAGAAGTTCTAGCTGCAAAGCAAAATTCTGACGGCTTAAATGCTATCATACATGCCATTACCCAAGATCTTCAGCACCATGTGACTATGTGCACAAAGTCTAAGGAAGCTTGGGATATCTTAGAAACCGTATTTGAAGGAAATACCAATGAGAAAGAAGCTAGGCTTCAAAACCTATGTTCTGACAGGGAAACCCTTCGTATAGCAGATGAAGAAATGTTTGATGAATTTAATCACAAAGCGTCTAAAATTGTTAATGTATCTTTTGCATTGGGTAAGACTATTGCTGAAAAAGACATTGTGATAAAAATTCTCAGACCGCTGCCATCTAGATACGATTCTAAGAAGCATGCCATCGTTGAGGGAAATAACCTTGATATACTTTCCAGAAATTCCCTAGCTGGAAAGCTGAAAATTTTAGATCTTGAACTTGAACAAAGGAAGAAGCGTCTCCAGTTTAACAACAATGTTGTTAAAAGTAAGTGTCGACATCCTAAATTGATTGATAATAAGGATGAGAATTGCTTTAATTCAACTCTGTCACTGTTTATACAACAGTTTAAGAAAACTCTTAGACAGAGCAAAAGAAAGTCTCAAAAAAGGACTCAGTCAATCAGTACAAAAGTTCAGAAAAACATGTTAGCAAAACTAGTTTCAAGTGCTATAGAAGTGTCCATGATAATTCTAAAAAACCTGATACGGAGTCGAGTGAGATAACTAAAGCATGAATGGCTACTCTTGACTACTGTCCTGAGGATGATATCTGTTATGGTTCTCTTAATATCTTTGCTGATAATCACGCATGTCCTCCTAACAGTCCTGATTGTTCCATGATAAACAATCTTACTTCTCCAGAAATCCAACTGGAAAAGGAAATCTTAATCAAAAGGAATGAAGATCTGGGATACCAGCTGTCTAAATTAAAATTGGAGGTGATCATTTCCAATCGTGATTCTTATAAGACATGTCGAACATCTTCGATTATGCCTCTTAAAAGCTGTCAGCAAATTCCTCCTGATTTTATATCCTTCTTAAGTCAGCTTGACAACAAGGATAGTATGGAAAACCACAAGTACGTACCCAATCTCGTGAATTCCTCATATGAATATCAGGATCATCTTAAAGACTTTAGCACTAAAAACAGGAGAAACCTTCCTCTGTCAACCGTTGTTTTGAAGAAGAAAAAGAAATCTCTTACAAAACCTTTTTCTTGGTAAAAGAGATTTCCAAAAGATACATAGTTTGCGAAAATCAACAATCAAGGTAGTCGAAACTGTGCTAAAGGAAAGAAAGATTGATGTACACAAATCATCTTTCCAAAAAACGAGACAAAAACAAGGAGTCATCCCCTTGTGAGAAGTCACCCAGTCCTGCAGTGGATTGGAATAATTACGTTATGTAATTTTGTGATTAATAATTTTTGTCTACCCCTCTTAGACAAAAATCATAATCTTCAAGAGGGTTGTGATGAATTATTTTTGTTATTGTTTCTGTTCTCAAACCTTTTCTTTTTGAAGACTTTTTCTGAGGATAACCTTTTTCAGTTAGGGTTTTGGTCAATGGTCAATTTAGAGATTTTTCTCCTTTCCTCAGATCTTTCTAAGATGAATTTTTTCCTCTGCATAAACATTTCATCTATCTCTTCTAATCATGTCCTCCTCAAGTCTTTCAAGAAAAGAAAGTGATGTTTGGACTGTTCTTTTTCCTTCTAAGAAGATTCGATTTGATTCTTCAGACAATATGATGAGCTCTAATAATCACGGGTCCTCTTTAGATGGAAACTCCTCTGTTTCTCATTTTGATCAGCTCTCCTTAACCATGAATCTCGTCTTAGAACAAGTTTGTGCCCTAAAAAGTGAACTTGAAGCATCGTCCAAGAGACTTGAAGAAAAGATGGATAATCTGGAACCTAGAATTGATCTGATTGAGGATGAGCTCGAAGAATATAGAGAATACGAGAAGAGTGTTCAATGTAAGTGAAATGGGTTACGAGTGTATTTATCTAGTAACTCTTCGGATGAGAATTTTATTCTTGTGTTTTTGGGAAGAATAACTAGAGTTTGGAATAGCCATTATTGTGATTACACATAACTATGTCCAACGTTTTCATCTTCATGTTTTTAGGTTTATTTGTTTAAATTCTAAAAGTGTTTGGAAGATGATTTTTGCAGTATTAATATTTATGGTTTTATATATTGTAATTTTTTATGGGATATGTGTGTTTGCGTCTGCGAACTATGATTGTCTCATATCTTGTCAAAAGTTAAGTCTTTCGTATATCGATATGCATGTATTGATAAAATAATGAATGAAATTTTGACATTACAAAAGTTTGAAACCTATTATGTCATTATTAATGGAAGATAGGATGAACTTTTGTTTACGAGGATTATGTCTATTATATGTCATTGTGCAAATAGTGATGGAAAAATAGAATGAATCCTTGTTTATTCCTCAGCATTGATCTTCCCTGATCCATATTTTATGTATATACTGTGCGGCTCCATAAGTTCTCTTATGTTGAGCATTTCTTATTAGATTAATAATGGGTTTTCTTGTGGTTAATTTAATTGAGTATTTTATGGATTCAAATTCATATTCGTATGTGATTTGTTATGTCCAAAGAAATCCTTCTTTTCTTATGAAATTAAGGTCGCTCTTGTTGTTCTCTCGGAAATGACATTTTATGGGGAGAGTTCCTAATTGAACTTGTGCTAAATTGCCAAATCTTTGTGGGGAGTGCGGCCGTGGAATATTATAGGGGTTATCTTGTATCTTTATAATATCCTTGATGAAAGCATTTAGCTTCGGATTTATGATTGCATCTAAATAAGTTGATATGTGCTTTCTTTTGGTCACAAAATGTCTCTATGAAAATTTTCATTAGGATCTCGTTTTCGTACCTTTGCCAATCTTTTTGACAAAAAGGGAGAGAATTAATGTGTAGTTCACAGTACAAATACATATGGTTTTCGGATCATTATGTAAAAGGGAGTGGTTTCCATGTGAGATGGAGTATTGACTAAGGGGGAGCGATACATATCACCACAGTATTGTTGTCGAAGTTGTGACACAATTGAACTTTGATGTTGTGTAATAATACTATGACATTGTGTGACAATGATTGAGAATTCTTGTTTTCTCATTGTTATAGCTACGGATTTTCAACAACGATGATGCTAAACTTACAACCTTTGGAATCATTGGAGTACTTGGAAGTGACGAAGATTTCGAGTAATGTTGAAGATTAGGCATGTGGAAGAAGAGCTACAAATTTTTATTTATCTATTTTTGTATTCCATGTGTATTGATAGTTTTGTCACTAAAATTGACAAATGGGAAGATTGTTAGAGTACTGCTCGGTCTAAATCGCATGCGTTTCTATATTAAGCATGTATGTCAATGTTAGCGATCAAAACTATAAGTCTTGATTTCTAGTATACTATAGCTAAGTCTCGGACTAGGATAGAAAGTGTAGTTGAGCTCAAGAACTCCATGGCGATCATTATACAAGACGAAGAACTACTCAAGGAACTTGTGTAACTTCATCGACTAAAAGGTATGTGGATACTTGAACTTATCTATCACTCAAAAGTCTATCTACTATATATCCTATCTTGAGACAAAATTCGTTTTGCTATATAGACTTTGATTATACACATTTGCTATTTCTAGCCGAGTTTATCTCGCTTATCTATTTCTCAAAATATGTGTTGGTAAGCTTTCCCTTTGGCCAAGTTCATCTTTACTTAGTGACGAAAGTCATATTATGTTTCAATTACTTGAAAATGGCTTTGACGAACAACAACTATATAATGTCCTCTAAGAATGTTTCAATGATTGAAATGATAGTTTAGATTATACCACCATTGTTAGATATAAGCATTGTGTGGTAACACATATATTTATAAGTCCTTATTCCTTGAACCAAAGTATGCGTACTTTGCTGCTCAGGAAAACCGGAATAGATTCCGCGAACCCAGTCCGCGTACCGTCGGAGGTTCTCTTCTCGAGAAAATCTGCTGGAGTTTGTAAAC
The DNA here is from genome assembly GCF_003573695.1 of Papaver somniferum. Taxonomy (NCBI): domain Eukaryota; kingdom Viridiplantae; phylum Streptophyta; class Magnoliopsida; order Ranunculales; family Papaveraceae; genus Papaver; species Papaver somniferum. The sequence continues at coordinate 120,467,682 of NC_039363.1, read as the reverse complement.
CATTTACAAACTTATTCCGGGTACTTAAGTCCGCGTACCTAGTCTGCGTACTTAGGTTGGTTATTTTCTAAAAACGATTATTCGTGAACTTATACTTATATAAACTAAGAAATGCAAGTTTGCAAACCGTGGCTATAAAGTTCATGAATCGATTCGAGTGAATCAATTCGTTTTTGCTTCAATTTTGTCTTGTATACTTCTATAAGATCTAAGCAATTGAACAACTCTCTAACTAGTTCATTTGAGTCATTTAAACTAGTTATGGTAAAGAAGAATATGGTTGATATGAAAGTGCTCATATGGCTAACCATTTGGTTAACTACTGTTGAACCAACGATTGTACATGTTTGGGTACGGTTACACAAACCTAAAACGTGCATTTCATTTGTGTGTAACAAGCTAAGTTTTCAATCTAACGAAGATATTAGCTTGAATCTAATCAAGTTTTCATCTAACGATGAATATTTAATGTTTTGTTACTAAGCTAACATTGATTGCAAACCCTGATTTGAAAGACTATATAAGGGAAAACTATAGCAACTGGGAAACCTAATCCCCAAACCTCATGTGTGATACTAGTTGTATTAGCTAGAGTCGATTCTCCTTTAACCTTAGGTTTCTACTGAGACCCTGTAGGTTAACGACTTGAAGACTTCATTGTGATTGTGAAGCCAGACCGATACTACTTTCTTGTAGTTGTGTGATCTGAAATTGTTGTTTCTATCGTATTGAGTACAATCGTAATGATTGGCTTGAGATTGATATCTCCGATAGGCAAGATATAAAAGTAATCACAAACATCTTCATCTCATCGTTTTTGATTCCACAATATTTTCTTTCACCGCGTCGATTAAAATTATTGTTAAGTGATTGATAATACCGAGTTGTTCTTCGGGAATATAAGTCTGGTTTATCAATTGGTTCATGTTCACCTTGATTTATCAAAATACGGAACAAAACTCGTAGGTATTTTTTTGGGAGACAATCTATTACCGTAGACTTTTATGTGTGATACAGATTTGTTTATTAAAGTCTTCGATTTTGGGTCGTAACAAATCTTAGTTGTGGGTGCGATCAGCTAAGGGAATCAAGTGCCTAGTATCCTGCTGGGATCAGAGACGTAAGGAGCACAACTGTACCTTGGATCAGTGTGAGATTGGTTGGGATTCAACTACAGTCTAAACCGAAGTTAGTTTGTAGTATGCTAGTGTTTGTAGCGGCTTAATACAGTGTGTGTTCAATCTGGACTAGGTCCCGGGGTTTTTCTGCATTTGCGGTTTCCTCGTTAACAAAACTTCTGGTGTCTGTGTTATTTCTTTTCCGCATTATATTCTGTTATGTAATTTAAATATCACAGGTTGTGCGTTTGAATCAGTCAATTGGGAAATCCGACCTTTGGTTATTGATTGAAATTGATTGATCTTTGAACATTGGTCTTTGGTACCGTTCAAGTGATTTATCTTGTATTAAATTAGACTCACAGATTTCTATTTGCTTGAGTAAGAATTGCATCGAGAAAGAGAGATATAACTCTTTGGTACACTTTATTAAGATTGAGTCTAGTTGATTCTCTTGAAAGTATATTGGAGTTAGTCCATACAGATTGATAATCGAAATATTGGGTTTGGTTGTTGTACCCCCTATTTTTCAAAGAGTTGATGGGGATTCCCAAATAGTCTTTCCCAAACTTTGGAAGCAGCAGGGCAAGCTAGGAGAACATGAGTGATATTTTTTTAGCATTCTTGCAGTGATTGCAGATATGATCAATATAATTCAGGATGCTAGCGGACTTAGCATTGGTAGGAAGAATTTAAAAGTTGGTTAACAGTAGTGATGTGTGGGCGGGCGGGCAGGGGTGGGGGGTGGGGAGGTGCAGTTAGGATGTCTTGGAATGATGTCAGGGTGACCATGATGTCGTCTATGTACACCTCCATTATTTGATGCATCATATAATGAAAGATAGCCACCATCGCCCGTTGATAAGTTGCACCGGCATTATTTAACCCGAAGGGCATCACGACGTAATAGAAATCGCATATGGTGTCTGGAAGGTCGTTTTATGAGCATCTTCCGCTGCCATCCTGACTTGATTATATCCACTAAAACCGTCCATAAAATAGAAAATCTCATTTCCGCATGTATTATTCATCATTACGTTTATATTTGGCACTGGAAAGTCATCCTTAAGACACGCTCGGTTCAGATCTCGATAATCAAAACAACATCGGACTTTCCCATTTTTCTCGGCTACTGGAACGATATTGGCTAAGCACACGGGGTGCTGGATTGGTTTGATGAATTTGGCTTTGAGTAGCTTCTCCACCTCTTCTTTGATGGCAAGCTCTATCTTTTCCAGAAAGCTGCGACTTCTTTGCTTAACTGGCTTATATTCGGGTGACACACACAGGTTGTGCGCGACCAAATTGCTATATAAGTGAGGCATTTCATCATATGTAAACGTGAACACATCTTGGTATTCACGGAGTAATTCGATCATTTGATTCTTTTGTTCTCCTTGGAGGTGCTTGATGATGCGCATACAGCGGGGGTGATCTGCTGAACCGAGGTTTATATCTTCTATCCCATCAAGAGTCGGATCGACTTTTATTTTATCCTCGGGTAACTTTTTCATCATTTCTTCTTCTGAAACCAGTACATCCGCCTCTTCTTATAAATTTTCCATTATCGGGGTAGTCTCCGCCATTTCTTCGTCTGCTAACGACATAACACAATGGTATCGAGGTTGAGATACTTCCCCGGATAATTGCTATAAGCGATAAACGTGTCCTCTTTCCGGCCGCGAGAAAAACTTGAACTGATTGTCCTTAGTCTCTGTTATTGCTCTTTTTTTTCCTACGGCAGGTCTCATCCGCGTCGGGATAAACACTGACTTAGATTTTTCTTTCACTTGATCCGCTGGTTGGAATTCTTTCCATTTTGGAAGCGGTATCAGATGATCCGGACGTTCTTCTTATTCTAAGACGGGCTGCGTATAGAAGACTGCATTGTCCATATAAGCTTCATCTGGTCCGAATGGGTTGCTCGTGGCTGGGATCTGATACTGTCTTCCTCCGATATCGGTTTTAACACATTGATGATACGTAGATGCTACCACTTTGTGATTCAAAATCCATCCTCTTCCGAGTAATACATGGAATGTGGTATCATCCTCAAAGACATAGAAAGGAGTAAGCGCCTTGATGGGCCTGATTTTCATCATTAGATGTACTATCCAGATTGTCGTTTGAGTTTGTCCTCTGAAACCTCTTACTGTTGTTGCGCGCATCTTTATTGTCGTCCGTGATACCCCCAACATGTCCAGTGTATGTAATGAGATCATGTTAAGTGAAGCTCCTTCATCTATAAAGGCTCGTTTAAGCGGCTGTTTGTTGATGTGGGTTGTTAGATATAGAGGGAGAAGGTGCTCTCCAGGGTAACATATATCTTCATCCGTAAATATGATAGCTTCCTTAGGCAGCGGATCATATGATCCTCCAGATGCAATTGTAGTTATGGCTTTGGATGCTTCACGGATTTGGTTTTCACTGAAACCTAGAGAATCGAAGAATTGTTGAGCCAGAATAGTCTGAGAAAACTTAATGGCGACTCCATTTATATCCGGGAAGACCACTGTCTCGGATGCTTCACATTCTTCTTCTTCTTCTGTATCTTCCCAAGGCGTCCAAGTTTCTCCATAGGCATGGTCGTGTGAAATCATCATAACTTGATGTTGAGGATGCGGATCATTGGTGATGCTCTGGTCCCCTATCTCCAATTCTCCTTTAGATATCTTTCTTTGGACAATGTAGCGAAGTGAATAACATTCCACGGTCGGATGATATACACTTATTTGGTAGTGGCAATACCGTTCGTGCATCTTATCTGTTGTAGTAGGTTCTATGGATATTGGTGGTAAAGTCTCTTCCTTATTTGTTATCCAATGTTCCAGAAGCCCTACTATTTGTTCTTTATTACATGGTAAAGGAGGTGGCATATTGGACCTTCCTCCATCTGTTCTTCCTCCTCTTCTTCCATATTGTCCACGGTAAGAGCCGAAAGTAGCTCCACCCTTTCTATTTCATTTGTTTGCATTTTGTCATTGAAAGTAAGTGCGGATGCAGTGTTGACAGAGTGTTGCTGCCAGGTGTGTCTGACTCCTCCTGAGTGCATATCATCCGCACAATCTGAGATCCGGGCTGAAGCCTCCTCAATTTTCACAAAGGTAATTTGAAATTTGTCAGATTTATCCGGAAAACAGCGTCCATTCCTCTAATGCAAATCTCTGCTAAGCGCTCCTCCGGGATATCCTCATGGCATACTAATGTGAAATCTCGGGAATGAGTAATTTACTTCCCGATCTCTTCTCCTACCCTTTGGGTACATCTTCCCAAATCTATTGTTGTAACTCTCCTCTGAGCGAAATAGAATTTCTTCAAGAAAAGCTTCACCATGGCGGGCCACGAGCTGATACTTCCCGGTTTTAGGTTGACATACCAGGTAAATACATTGTCCGTCAGTGACTTCCGGAATTCTCGCATACAAAGGCTTTCATCCTGACCATTTTAGAAGTTGTCGTGCTCTGTTCCCTTTCCCGCTTCAGGAGCCCACGCAGTTTGTGTTGCCTCTTGATAGACGCGTCCAACTCCTTTTGCATTTCAGACATATCCCGCTCGCTCACCTCAACATTGGTTTTCCCCTTTGATGCCTCCGCTTTCTTTTGAGATGCTCCTGCGCCTTGCACAATAGGTGTGGCGACCACTGCTCCAATCTGTATCTCTTCATCGATTTCTCCTTGTACATCCTCCACAGTAACGTTATCCAAGTTCGGGAGTGCTCCTCCTACTGGTGCGTCCTGGGTCGCACTTGGGAGTATCATACTGGAAAAGAAGCTAAGAACCTCCCATTGTGGTCGCAATGTTGACATGGTAAAATGTGGGAAGGAGGAACTAATCCTAATCACAGAAATTACTCCCAAGGGGTAGAGAGGTTTATGAGAAGTAATGGTGGATTAATTGTGTCCTCTAAGCATGTTCACTTTCCCCTTTTATAATAATTCCCCTTCCCCTCTTATGGATAAGTATCCATAAGATTAATTTATTACTGAACTACCATTTTCCTATTCTTCAAGTTATTAACAAATCCTAAGAGGTTCTTTCTTCCTTTCTTGGGCCAAAGCCCAACTAGTCTAATATCCTCTTTTGTGGGCTAGGACTATCCTAACCTTCTAGGTTAGGCCTAGTACCCTAGTCTCTCCGTCCTAAAATGGATCCTTAATAGGTTAAGGGGCTACCTATTTTAGGATTGGTTATTTTCATGTATCAACAGTTTATCAGAGGAAACATAGGTTCATAAAGGATGACTCTAGATATCAACTAGGACATAAAGTGTTAGGGATTAAATTTCCTAGTTCAACGAGCATCATTATTTATAGTTTTTCAAGACTGACGGTTGCTTAGAATTCAAGATAAGATAACTTGGGAATCAAGCAAACACTGTGGGTCTTGAAAATACAATATAAGAATATACACCATGGTCTGGTTACGAAACTGTGTATAATGACTGTTCAGTTTGCAAATATGCCAAGTGAACAATATTCATCAGAACACTTGAGAATTTAATCATGATCCACACATATAAGTGTTTAAGTGATCAATGATGTTTTCTAAGTGTTTAAGAAAGTCATAGCAATGTTAAGCATATTTAAAAAAATACGTATTGTGAGCATCTGGTAAATTCTACGGGGACAGTTGGTGAAACGGTTCGTGAACCGTAAGTCTAGTTCACGAGTCAGGGTGTTACGATTCGTGAACCAGGTTCGCCAACCCTACTCGAATCGAGAACTCATATATACATTGTTCACGAACTGGGTACGCCAACCGTATTTGGCTTGTGAACTCAGATAAATAAGGTTCATTAACTTAGATAGAAAGGTTCGTGAACTGGGTTCACAAACTGAGGTTAGTGATGAGACCTCAGACTCTTACAACTCTGAAGAAGAGGAAACAATTAATATTGCACTAATTCTTGATTTATTTCCGTCTTGTTTCATTAATAATTCAACCATTTTGAAAATGGTTACATCTTCCGATGTGGAAAATCCTACCAATATACAAGGGAAAGAATAACAAAGTGCACAACTATAGGAAATCCAAGAATTACCAGGACAATATCACGCAATTCCCGTAATCAATATGATCACTGGTGAAAACACTAGGGGTACCAAAATACACCACCAACTTTTTCGTAGGAAATTTGTATGGACAAACTCAACACAATTCCGAGAGTTAAAAATCAATAAAGGAAAGTGTCTAGAGTTATATCTCTATCTCTCGTGCGATTATAAAGTTCGACAGAATTGAATCCATGAACACAATCACAAAGAGAGTTCTTGGACGGTGCCAAAGCCCAATATCCAAGGATCAATCAAGTCATATCGTACGTATCTACTTTGATTGATCAACGCATAACCTGTGATATTTCAACTATAAAGATAAACAATATAATGCAGAAAAAGAAATAACACAGACACCAGAAATTTTGTTAACGATGAAACCGCAAATGCAGAAAAACCCCAGGACCTAATCCAGATTGAACACCAAACTGTATTAAGCCGCTACAGACACTAGCCTACTCCCAATTAACTTTGGTCTAGAATGCAGTTGAGCCCGAACTCAGTTTCCCACTGATTCAGGTACAGTCACGCTTACTACGCCTCTTGAATCCCAGCAGGACTCCATGCAATTTATTCCCTTAGATGACGTCACACCAGCTAAGAGTTGCGTCAACTCAATTGAAGACTTTAAACCAAATATGCCTCCCACATATTAAGCCTATAATTGATTTCATGATTCGCGATCTAAATGGATGATCAGATTAAACGAAAGGTCCAGGTGATGGAAATCGATAACAACTTGACAGAAGTCTGGCTATCCTCAAAATCTGGACTCATGCAACCCGACGTGTAGCCTACATTATTATTCACCTCACAAGTATAAACCTTACGGAATCACAATGTTTGAGACAAAGAGAACTTTGTGATTACTATCTATCTTATTAAAGTGATAAATCAACAGTCGAACAAGATCAAGATACTTCAGTTATCAAGATAAAAGATAACTAGTCATGGATTCACGAATCCCAATGAAGTCTTTGATAGTCACTAAATCCTAAAAGGTTTTTTTGAGAGGATGACTCTAGATACAACTAGGACACACCGAAAAGTAGTGTCGGGATTCAAATTAGATCCCACTTTCCAAGAGTTCCCCTTATATAGACTTCAAAGCCTACGTTGCTTTAGGTTTAAGCTAAGATAGCTTTGGGACCAAGCAAGAAATATTCATCGTTAGATAAAATCTTTGAATCTTATTCACATAAACAAGATATACACTCTGGTTAGGTAAACCGTAACTGAACTGTGTTTAAAGACTATGTTCAACATGGTTAGCCGAAACTAGCCGGTTTGAACTTAAAAGCTTAACACTCATTTCCATGAACACAAAGACATTGACATTAAGTCACAATTATGTGATCAAATAAGTCTAGTGTTAATTAAAGAATTTATCAAATTCAAATCATCTCGCAGAAATAATTTAATGCAATTGAATCATAATCGACATAGTTGGTAAATGCACAAAGTACAAATACTTAAGTAGTTCGTGAATCGGCTGAGTCAAGGTACGCGAACCGGTTTGCAAACTTTACAAGCAAAACCGAGTTCCGGAGTTGACATAAATTTTTCAGTTCACGTACCGGTTTGTAAACTTAGGTGCAACTCTAAGTTTCGGAGTTGACGGAACTTTTTAGATGATATCACATAGTTATAAATACTTAGCGCTCATCCTAGGAGATTAAAAAGATACAAGCATCCCCTTTAAAATTCCACATCCATACTCCCCACAAAGATATAACAATTGTGCACAAGTCCATTTAATAACTCTCCCCCATTAAACGTCATTCATATGAGAATGACATGAATGACCTTGTTTTTGTGAAAAATAAGGATTTTGGCGGACATTAATAAATCACAAGGATTTGTATCCAAAGTATCGACATAAATTAATCTCAAGGCCAGATACGAATAACGAGACAATTTAACTCGATTTTACTCAACAGAAGTGTGTCAAGCAGCAAAAAACAAAAGTGTGATCACTAATAGATCAATACTGCAAGAAAAATCTCAAAGAGTTTGTTCTATTTTCCGTTTATAGAAAACATAATAGATTTAAATTCTTAGCATATATGAAATATTATCTAATTCACGAGAATGTAAAAGAAAAAATATTTCTTAAGATTTTTTCAATAACTAAACCAATAACGATTACATACTGCAAGTTCACCTTCCAACAACTCTAGAATTTAAACAAATAAATCTAAAAACATGCAAGATGAAAAACGTTGGAATCACAATCTTTGCTATACCAAACCCTAGTTATCCTTCTCAAGAATAAAATCCTCAAAAGAAGTTTCCTCATGTTCTTCATCGTCGGAATCGCCCATAGAAGCTTGAATCTTGTCTATTTTGTCCTTGATATCGGGAAATTTTGTAGCAATCACACATAATTGTTTTTGCATACCTTTTACCTTGGAGTTGATCTTGCAAACATCCTTACGAATTTTTTGAAGAAGACTCAAGGTTGTGGGATCACAAGAACCGTCAAAAGGTGTAATAGATGCCCTTTTTCTTTTGTTTTCGTTTGTTCTCATACGTTTGAATGTATTTTCATGAAATAAAGTGGGAGCTCCAATGTAGTTCCCAATTGGATCAATGTCGAATTCATCACAAATGCGTCCAATGAGATAAGGAAACCACAATATCTTCTTGGTTACCGTCATTGGTACCATTTGAGAAATGATCAACCCACATATATATGTCAAGATTTTGAGTTCCCGTTTTAAGAAAATAAACTAACTCTGCAAAATCATGACTCGAATATGCATCCCCAATCGTGGATGGACTAATGTTAGGGATACCCAACTTACCAAAAACCTTAAGAGGCATGCTAAGCTCCATCATAGGTAGCTTCCCATCTTCCAACCAACATTCTTTCCACAAAGCTCAAGTGAAATGGTTTCAAGGGATGGTTTATCTTCTTTAGGTCTTGGAAGATGAAAGTTACCAAAATGAATATTTGTGAGTTCGATATTAACTCTAGATTAACAACAATCTTTCCTCCCCCAATCATTGATTTAAATATCATCTTATCGAGATCAACATTATACATGGTCGCATAAAATACTCTAGTAAGGAGATTAAAACCTTTCCCAAAGCCACTAAAGATGTTTCCTGGTTCACATTCACAAAACATGCTATATCTTCCGTTTTAATATACCCTTCTTATAATTTCTTTTCTAGAATAATTTCTCTATTTTAAATTCTTTCGAAAGTATCATTACAATTTGTGTTAATAAAACGGACCCTAGGTTCTTCAAATATTTTCTTAGGAATGGGTTTTTTATTAACTCCTTTTGTTCTTGCTATGAAAACACAAAGATAAGAGATTTGATATTACTTAAATATCTCATTTTGAAGATGATTGCTTGATTTTCTCTTTCTTGATACTCCTTATTTAACAATTGCGAATAACAACTCAAATCATGAAGACATCACACCGGTTCGGCAACCCTAACCTTGATTTCTAATCCCGTTCGTGAACTCACGGAAGAAGGAATAGGGAAGTACGCGTACTCTTTTAATAAAACCTTAATGGGCTTGACCGGGTTCAGGTGTGGAACTTCAAAACACATTTATTTATTTATTTTTATTTTTTTTTAAATATTCCGTCAGAGGATACAATCATACCAAGATGTTGATTTCCGGGTCAATCCAAAAATCGAGAAAATTATCAATCTAATAAGATGATTAATCTTATCCTTAGCTCAATGAAAAAACCCAGAGCACAAGATAACATATTGACATTCACTGAAATTGAAGGATCGTATTTTATAATGATCTTACGACATCGTAAAGTTGGAGCCAGCTCAATAACATGTGATGTTATGATCATAATTTTTTTACAAGATTCTTCATTTACCAGGGATCTGTTACATGATCATGAGTTTCAACACTTAGTGGAAATAATACGGAACTTAAACCCGGTTCCGTTACCACAGTTCCAAAATGGTTTGTATACGAATATATATACCTATCCGCATCATGAAACAAACAGATTCTCCCATGATGTGCATATAAATATGCGTATCACACAAATCTGCAAGTCGATATATAACTAATCCGCTACGTGTACGAATACATGTAATACAGCTTCAGAAAAATAACAGTTATCCGAATATAGTAGTTATATATTTCTCTAAATCAATTCAAAACATTATTGAATAACATCAATGACACATATCACTGTTCCTGAAAAAGCGGAGATCAAACAACCTCACCCAATATTTCGATTAGCAATCTGTATGGAATAACTCCAATATACTTTCTAGATAATCAACTAGACAGTCAGACTCAATCTAGATAAAAGAATATTAAAGAGTTAATATCTCAATCTCTCGATATGATCTTTCCTCAATCAAATGGAAATCTGCGAGTCTTTATCAAATACTAGAGAGATAAACTTGGATGGTACCAAAGACCAATATCCAGGTGTCAATCAATTTAAATCAACAACCGAAGGTTGGATATTCTAATTGATTGATCTTAACGCACAACCTGTGATATTTCAATTATATAACAAAATATAACGCGGAATAGAAATAACACTGACACTGGAAATTTTGTTAACGAGGAAACCGCAAATGTAGAAAAACCCCGGGACCTAGTCCAGATTAAACACCACACTGTATTAAGCCGCTACAGACACTAGCCTACTACAAACTAACTTTGGCCTAAATTGTAGTTGAACCCCAATCAATCTCACACTGATTCAAGGTACAGTTGCGCTCCTTACGTCTCTGATCCCAGCAGGATACTACGCACTTGATTCCCTTAGCTGATCTCACCCACAACCAAGAGTTGCTATGACCCAAAGTCGAAGACTTTAATAAACAAAACTGTGTCACACATAAAAGTCTATGATAGTAGATAAATCTGTCTCCCACAGATAAACCTAAGAGTTTTGTTCCGTCTTATGATAAAATCAAGGTGAACAGGAACTAATCGATAAACCGGACTTATATTCCCGAAGAACAACCTAGAATTATCAATCACCTCACAATAATCTAAATCGTATGGTAGCGAAACTAGATATTGTGGAATCACAAACGATGAGACGAAGATGTTTGTGATTTATTTTTATCTTGCCCTATCGGAGATATAATCTCAAGTCAATTATTCAATTGAACTCGTACGATAGAAAATGGCAAGATCAGATCGCCCAACTACAAGAGAAGTAGTTTCGTCTAGCTTCACAATCCCAATGAAGTCTTTCAGTCGTTAACCTACAGGGTCTCGAGAAGAAACCTAAAGTTAAAGGAGAACCGACTCTAGCAAAACCAACTACTATCAAACAGGAGGTGTGGGGATGAGTTTTTCCAGTTTCTAGATGTCTCCTTTATATAGTTTTCAAATAAGGGTTTGCAATCCAAGTTACTTTGGTAACAAAGCATTCAATATTCACCGTTAGATAAAAAACTTGATTTAACCAAGCTAATATCTTTCAACCGTTAGATCGAAACTTTGCTTGTCACACACAAATGAAATGTATTTCATTTAGGTTTGAGTAACCGTACCTAAATGTGTACACTTAGTTGGTTCATAAATAGTTAACCAATGGTTATCCATATGAGTACTTCCATATTAACCATATTCATCTTCTTCACATAACTAGTTCAAATGACTCATAAGAACTAGTTGAAGAGTTGTTCAATTGCTTAGGTCTTTATGAATAGACACAATTGAAACAAAGTCGGTTTGATTCACTTGAATCAATCCATGAACAATATAGCCACGGTTTGCAGAGATTGCATTCCTTATTGATTTATTGTTTAAGTTCATGAACTTCTGATTTGAGAAATATAACCAGCTTGGGTACGCGTACGGGCACGTGTACCATAGCTACCAGATTTGAGTTTAGAAATCAACAGAAATTTTCGGTTCGAAAACTTCCGTGGGTACGTGTATGGGTATGCGTACCTAAGGTGACTGGTTTAACAATTTTTAAACTTACAAACTCAGCAAAAAATTTCGGTTCGAAAACTTCCGCTAGTACGCGTACCCAACCTGTCTCCTTCACCAATACTGTATGCACACATATGCACACTCTTGGTTTCCGGCACATGGATTTATACACTAACGTGCGAACACACTATATATGCTTATATCCATAGTTGGTTACGTAATCTCAACTCTACATTTCAATTATTGAAACATTCTTATATAATGTTATAACAGTCGTTATTCACAACTATCGTCATCAAAGCTATTTTCAAGATTGAAACGTCATCATGACTTTCTTCACGGGTTAAGATGAAAAATGGTTAACGCGAAAGGTTACCAACACATATTTAGAGAAAAATATAGGCGAGTAAACTCGGCTCGAAATAGCAAATGTGTATATATGAAAACTATCATACTTATACGACTTTGTCTCAAGAGTAGGAGATAAAGTAGATATCCTTTTGAGTGATAGATAAATTGAAGTCTCCGCATACCTTTTAGTCGGATGAAGTTGCACTGGTTCCTTGAGTAGTTCTTCGTCTTCGTAAGATGATCTCCATGGAGTCTGGAGGTCAACTACACTAAACTGTCCTAAACCGAGACTTATCTATAAGTAGTCTAGAAATCAAGACATATAGTTTTGACAACTAAACTTGACAAACATGCTTGAGATAGCAACGCATGCGAGTTCGACCAAGCAATGATCTAACAGCTTCATGTTATTTTCGAATGATAAACTTGAATCAAGATTTGGTTCTGAACAATAAATTGTTCTCCACCAAACTTGATCAAGTATGAACAAATGTTCACTAAGCTCAGTCATTATATTTCGAGAAATTCGTAAACTAAATAATTAGTTCCCGACTCGAAATTTTTGTCTATGAAAGCTAGTCTAATTAGTTATGCGACAATCGTCTCAAGGATAGAAAGGTGAATATAACTTAAGAAATAGGTGGTTAGTCTTCACTTACCTTTTGTTGATGAATTCTCCAAAAGCTTCAGTTGTTCTTCGCCTTCAAACCGTAACACAAATGATGACTGGTTCATTTCTCAACTATCTTTATCCTAAACCGAGACTTAACTAATTGTAGACTAAAAATCAATATATTGTTTTGAAAACTAAATTTGACACCAAGCTTGATATAGAAACACTTGTGAGTTCGACCAAGCAATGCTCTAACAACTGGATCATTTCCAAAAAGGAAGTTTATCTTCTAAAATTGGTGAAATGAACATGATAAATAATCATCGAAGTGATCAATATCGTCATAATTAATCTCTAAAAACATCAACGTATCAAGGTAACAAGAGAAATGTTAGATCAATGCTCGGTCGAACTCGCAAGCATTGTTATCTCAAGCTTGTTTATCTAATTTAGTTCCCAAAACTATAAGTCTTGATTTCTAGTCTACTTGTAGCTAAGTCTCGGACTAGGATAGAAAGTGTAGTTGAGCTCTAGACTCCACTACGTTCATCATGCAAATACGAAGACCTAATCAAGGAACTGGTGGATCTTCATTGACAAAAATGTATTTGGAGACTTGAACTTATCTATCACTCAAAAGTCCATCTACTCTATCTCCTATCTTGAGACATAAGTCGTATAGCTATATAGACTTCGATTATACACATTTTCTATTTCGAGACGAGTTTATCTCGCTTATCTATTTCACGAAATATGTGTTGGTAAGATTTCGCTTTGGCCAAGTTCATCTTTACAAGTGACGAAAGTCATGTTGATTATTTCAATATCTTGAAAATCGGTCTGATAAAAAATAGTGTGTGAATAACCTCTATTTAACACCCTCTAAGAATGTTTCGATGATTGAAATGAGAGTTTAGAATATATAACCTTGAATGGATATAAACATTGTATGTGAACTCATACTTGTGTAAGTCCAAAATCCTTGAACTAAAGTATGCGTACTTTACTAGTTCAGGATGTCCGGAAGCTAAGTCCACGTACCCGTACGTGTACTGCCGGAAGTTCACATCCCGTGAATTTCTGCTAGAGTTTGTGAACTGAAAATAAACTCAATTCGAGTACTTAAGTATGCGTACCGGTATGCGTACTTGAGTGGGTTATTTTCTAAAAAAGATTTATTCGTGAACTAAGATATATATAAACTAAGGAATGCATATTTGCAAACCGTGGCTATAATGTTCATGAATCGATTCGAGTGAATCAAAATCGTTTTTGATTCGATTGTGTCTTATATACTTCTATGAGATCTAATAAATTGAACAACTCTCTAACTAGTTCTTATGAGTCACTTGAACTAGTTATGGTGAAGATGAATAAGGTTGATACGAAAGTGCTCATATAGCTAACCATTGGTTAACTACTGTTGAACCAACTAGGCCTACACGTTTAGGTAGGGTTACACAAACCTAAATGAACGTGCATTTAATTTGTGTAAGCTAAGATTCGATCTAACGGTTGAAAGATATTAGATTGAATCTAATCAGTTTTTCATCTAACGGTGACTATTGAATGCTTTGTTACCAAGGTAGCATTGATTGCGAACCATGATTTGAAGATTATATAAAGGAGAACTATAGTCGATTCTCCTTTAACCTTATGTTTCTACCGAGACCCTGTAGGTTAACGACTTGAAGACTTCATTGGGATTGTGAAGCCAGACCCAACTATTTTCTATGTAGTTGTATGACCTGATCTTGTTGTTTCTAGCGTATTGAGTACAATCGAGATTAATTTCTCCGGTAGGCAAGATAGAAAAGTAGTCACAAACATATTCGTCTCATCGTTTGTGATTCCACAATATCTTTTTTCGCTAGTCAATTAATATTATTGTGAGGTGATTGATATTTCTAGGTTGTTCTTCGGGAATATAAGTCTGGTATATCAATTGGTTCCTGTTCACCTTCATTTATCAAAAGACGGAATAAAACTTGTAGGTATTTCTGTGGGAGACAGATTTATCTATTATTGTAGACTTTTCTGTGTGATACAGATTTGTTTATTAAAGTCTTCGAATTTGGGTCATAGCAACTCTTAATTGTGGGTGAGATCAGCTAAGAGAATTAAGTGCATAGTATCCTTCTGGGATCAGAGATGTTAGGAGCGCAACTGTACCTTCGATCATTGTGAGATTGATTGGGATTTAACTACAGTCCAGACCGAAGTTAGCTTGTAGTAGGCTAGTGTCTGTAGCGGCTTAATACATTGTGTGTTCAATCTGGACTAGGTCCCGGGGTTTTTCTTCATTTGTGGTTTCCTCGTTAACAAAACTTCTGGTGTCTGCGTTATTTCTTTTCCGTATTATATTTTGTTATATAATTGAAATATCACAGGTTGTGCGTTGAATCGATCAATTGTTAAATCGAACCTTTGGTTGATGATTGAAATTGATTGATCCTTGAACATTGGTCTTTGGTGCCGTTCAAGTTAATTTATTTTGCATTCAATTAGACTCGCAGATTGCTATTTTCTTGAGTAAGTATTGAATCGAGAAATTGAGATATAAACTCCCTGATATACTTTTCTTAACATCGATTCTGACTGTCTAGTTGATTCTCTTGAAAGCGTATTGGAGTTAGTCCATACATATTGCTAAGGAAAATATTGGTAAGGTTTTTTAACCCCCATTTTTTCAATTGGTATCAGAGCAGGAAAACACGTTTAAAGACCTCATAAGTCTGTATTTGTAGCAATCTGACTCTATGGACGGAAGATTATTTCTTGCTTTTGCGCACACCAAAATGTCTTCCAAAGCTTTCAATTATGCCAAATGTCTTGGGATTGCCTCAAAGGATAAATCCTTATCTGATTCTTCCGAATCCCGAGGCAGAAAGGATGTTTTGTCAAATTTTGATAACATTTCCTCAAATGAGACATTTGACACTCTGTCAAAAGCTGAATTGGATCTCACCAGAATCTCAAAAAAATCTACTGTGGCTATTGATTTTCATAATCATGCTCAGCTCAATGATGAATTTGAAAAGTCTCTTGGTCGAGAACGGGAACTCTATAGTATCATTGAATCCTTCTCCAACAATATCGAAAAACTTCAAGAAATTACCCTTCAGCGTGAAAAGATTAGTGTTCTTGAGAATATTGTTAAAGAAGACTTAATTAGAGAAAATTTTTGATCGAGACGCATTCATCTGATCTTAACAGACTTCGTGTTGAAAAAGAGAAACTAGGTACATCCCTTATTCTAGCCCAAGAACAATGCGAATCCTTGAAAAAGGAAAACTCTGTTTTAATGAGAAATTCTTATGTACCAATGATCAATTCTCAGACAGAATTACAGTACATGAAGAGATGTTCTCCAAAGGAAGTTTATGCTAAGAAGTATTTACATGACTTGCAATCTTCTAATAGGGCTATGAATTTAAAACAGATTCCCGTTAATGTTTCTCCTCCACGAACTCGTTCCTTCTGTGGGAAAAAGAATCACTATGTTCATCATTGTTTTGCTAGAAAGAAACAGATTTTTGATCTTCAAAATCTACTTCTTTTTACTGTCAATAGAGTAAAGTCTCTAATGACCATTACAATGGATTTCTTCCCTGCAAAAAAAAACAGGATTCTCATAAAATAGATTTCAATGGTCACTCGTCTCGAAATCCCCACAGGAATCGTGTTCCTTCGAATGGTGCAAATTCTTACACCACAAAAATACACATTTCCAGTATTTATGAGAATAAGTCTGGTAAATCCAAGTCTAGATGGTGGAAACTTGTCTCTTCCAATCCTCTGGAACCAATCTCTAGAGGACCTAGACCTAATCCTCAGAAAAATATTTCTGATGGATCACCTGACAAGGTTATATTGAATCCTTATGGAATAAAAAATAACCGAAAGAAAGTAAGGAATACCATGTTCAAACCTTCAGATGGAATTTACAACTCGTATCTCAATATTCATAGTGGTATTACATATCACTTGACTTCCTAATCTTAGGCATTTCATTCTTGTATCTAACTTGAGGGATGCAAGAATGACTTTTGGGAGATACTCAAGTCTACTGTAGTTTTCCATTTGTATTATGTTTGACTATTCTGTTTTCTCTTGATGTGAAAGTAGAGTCACTTGACTCCTTGGTGCTATGTACCTCACTCTTATGCTCTGATTAAATTTTTAATTATTGAGTCATGATGATGAGGGATATATGAAAAAAAAGGTATTTTATTCTTTTCGAATCTCTTACGTTCTGTTATTTTCAACCAGTCCAAGAACATCCGTGTCTCTCTTGGGAGTTTAGGGTTTCCACAACAAGGATGTTTATCTCTTGCTTGAAAACATATATATATATATCTTATATTGTTTTTCATTCCCTAACAAAAAAAAAAGTATGGAAAACTCCTCAAGTCCTCAAGAAGTTGTAAATCTTGATATGGAAGAAGACACTAAAGGTGTTCAAGAACTTGTCCTGAAAAGGATGATTGAAAGGAAATAGTACAACTCCTGGGTTGGAGAATCTGTCAAGGATTTAATTCTTTTTCAGAATGAATCTAGAATCGAATTTGCAAATCTTCAACTGCAAATAAATCAGCTAATTGATAGCCAGGCTATCAAAATACTTGATAATCAAAACATCTTGATCAGGAATCAGAAGAAGCTCATCATGGACCGTGTCAAAGCTAGGCATCTTACCCGCATTTTTGATCGAAAAGTTAATGTTCTCACTCACGAACATGGGGTCTCTACGGTCAAAAGAATCAAGGATATCAATGATACCTTTTATGATTGACCCTTTCAAAGGTTTGATGTTATTAAAGAAACTTGATTCTTATATATGCCTAGGAAATCTTCTTATGAGAATTTTATTCTTGTGTTTTTAAGAAGAATAACTAGAGTTTGGAATAGCCATTATTGTGATTACACATAGCTATGTCCAACGATTTTCATCTTTGATATTTTTAGATTTATTTTTTTAAATTCTAAAGTTTGTTTGGAAGATGATTTTCGCAGTATTAATCTTTATGGTTTTATATATTGCAATTTGTTATGGGATATGTGTGTTTGCGTCCATGAACTATGATTGTCCCATACATGGTCAAAAGTTAAGTCTGTTGTATGTCGATATGCAAGTATTTATAAAGATTGAATGAACTTTTGACAAACAAAAGTTAAGCCTTTTATGTCATTATGCAAATATTGATGGAAGAAATGATGAGTTTTTGTTTACAAAGATTGAGTCCATTATATGTCATTATGCAAATAGCGATGAAAGATAGAATGACTCTTTGTTTATTCCGATCCATATTTCTTATGTATATACTGTGCGGCTCCGTAAGTTCTCTTATGTTGAGCATTTCCGATTAAATTAGTCATGGGTTCTCTTGTGGTTAATTTAATTGAGTATTTTTGGATACAAAATCATATTCTTATGTGATTTGTTAGTGCCCAAAGAATCATTCTTTTCTTGTGAAAGTAAGGTCGCTCTTGTTGTTCTTTCGGGAATGACATTTTATGGGGGAGAGTTCTTAATTGAACTTGTGCTTAATTGCCAAATCTTTGTGGGGAGTGCGGCTGTGGAATATTATAGGGGTTATCTTGTATCTTTATAAACTCCTTGATGAATGAATTTAGTTTCGGCTATATGATTGCATCTAAAAAGCTGATATGTGCTTTCTTTTGGTCATGAAGTGTCTCTATGGAGATTTCATTAGGATCCCACTAGTTTTCGTACCTTGCCAATTTTATTGACAAAAAAGGGGAGAATTAATGTGTAGTTCACACTACAAATACATATGGTCTTCGGATTATTATGTAAGGGGGAGTGGTTTTCATGGGAGATGAAGTATTGGCTAAGGGGGAGTGATACATATCACCATAGTATTGTTGTCAAAGTTGTGATACAATTAAACTTTGATGTTGTGTAATAATACTATGACACTGTGTAACAATGATTGAAAGCTTTTGTTTTCTCATTGTTATGGCTACGGATCTTCAACAACGATGATGCTGCGTTGAATATATTTCTAATCATTAGAGTACTTGGAAGTGACGAATATTTCGAGTAATGTTGAAGAACCAAGGAGATCATGCATGTGGAAGAGAATCTGCAAAGTATATTTATTTTGTATTCCATATGTATTGGTAGTTTTTTCACTAAAATTGACAAATGGGGAGATTGTTAGAGCACTGCTCGGTCGAACTCGCAAGCGTTGCTATCTCAAGCTTGTTTTTCAAATTTAGTTAACAAAACTATAAGTCTTGATTTCTAGTCTACTTATAGCTAAGTATCGGACTAGGATAGAAAGTGTAGTTGAGCTCTAGACTCCACGACTTCATCATCCAAAGACGAAGAACTACTCAAGGAACTGGTGGATCTTCATCGACAAAAAGGTATCTGGATACTTGAACTTATCTATCACTCAAAAGTCTATCTACTCTATCTCCTATCTTGAGAGAAAAGTCGTATTGCTATATAGACTTCGATTATACACATTTTCTATTCCGATCCGAGTTTATCTCGCTTATATATTTATCAAAATATGTGTTGGTCAGCTTTCATTTTGGCCAAGTTCATCTTTACAAGTGACGAAAGTCATGTTGATTATTTCAATATCTTGAAAATCACTTTGATGAAAAATAGTGTGTGAACAACCTCTATTTAACATCCTCTAAGAATGTTTCAATGATTGAAATGAGAGTTTAGAATATATAACCTTGAATGGATATAAACATTGTATGTAAATCTATACTTGTGTAAGACCAAAATCCTTGAACTAAAGTATGCGTACTTTGCTGGTTCAGGATGTCCGGAAGCTAAGTCCGCGTACCTGTACTCGTACTGCCGGAAGTTCACATCCCGTGAATTTCTGCTGGAGTTTGTAAACTGAAAACAAACTCAATCCGGGTACTTAAGTTAGAGTACCGGTATGCGTACTTGAGTGGGTTATTTTCTAAAAACGGTTTATTCGTGAACTAAGACATATATAAATTAAGGAATGCATATTTGCAAACCGTGGCTATAATGTTCATGAATCGATTCGATTGAATCCAAATCGTTTTTGTTTCGATTGTGTCTTATATACTTCTATGAGATCTAAGCAATTGAACAACTCTCTAACTAGTTCTTATGAGTCGTTTGAACTAGTTATGGTGAAGATGAATAAGGTTGATATGAAAGTGCTCATATGGCTAACCATTGGTTAACTATTGTTGAACCAACTAGGTGTACACGTTTAGGTACGGTTATACAAACCTAAATGAACGTGCATTTCATTTGTGTATAACAAGCTAAGATTCGATCTAACGGTTGAAAGATATTATCTTGAATCTAATCAGGTTTTTATCTAACTGTGAATATTGAATGCTTTGTTACCAAGGTAGCATTGATTGCAAACCCTGATTTGAAGACTATATAAGGGAGAGCTCTAGCAACTGGGAAACCTAATCTCCACACCTCCTGTGTGATACTAGTTGTATAAGCTAGAGTATATTCTCCTTTAAACCTAGGTTTCTACCGAGACCCTATAGGTTAACGACACTTCATTGGGATTGTGAAGCCAGGCCCAACTATTTTCTTTGTAGTTGCGTGATCTGATATTTCTGTTTTTATCTTATTGAGTACAATTGTAAAATTGTCTCGAGATTAATTTCTGCGATAGGAAAGATAGAAAAGTAGTTACAAACATCTTCGTCTCATCATTTGTGATTCCACAATATCTTGTTTCGCTAGTCGATTAAGATTATTGTGAGGTGATTGATTTATCCAGGCTGTTCTTCGGGAATATAAGTCCGGTATATCAATTGGTTCCCGTTCACCTTAATTTATCAAAAGACGGAACAAAACTCGTAGGTATTTCTGTGGGAGATAGATTTATCTATTAGTGTAGACTTTTCTGTGTGATACAAATTTGTTTATTAAAGTCTTCGACTTTTGGTCGTAGAAACTCTTAGTTATGGGTGAGATCAGCTAAGGGAATCAAGCATGTAGTATCCTGCTGGGATCAGAGACGTAAGGAGCGCAACTGTACCTTGGATCCGTGTGAGATTGATTAGGGTTCAACTACAGTCCAGACCGAAGTTAGATTGTAGTAGGCTAGTGTCTGTAACGGCTTAATACAATGTGTTTTCAATATGGACTAGGTCCCGGGAGTATTCTGCATTTGTGGTTTCATCGTTAACAAAACTTCTTGTGTATGTGTTATTTGTTTTCCACAATAAATTTTGTTATATAATTGAAATATCACAGGTTGTGCGTTGAATCGATCAATAGGTAAATCCAACCTTTGGTTGTTGATTGAAATTGATTGTTCCTTGAACATTGGTCTTTGGTACCGTTCAAGTTAATTTCTCTTGTATTCAATTAGACTCGCAGATTTCTATTTGCTTGAGTAAGTATTGAATCGATAAATTGAGATATAACTCCTTGATATACTTTTCTTAATATCGAGTCTGACTGTCTAGTTGATTCTCTTGAAAGTATATTGGAGTTAGTCCATACAGATTGCTAAGAGAAATATTGGGTGAGGTTTTAGACCCCCACTTTTTCAAGAAGATTTAGGAAACATACTTCACTAGATCAAGAATATTCTATGTATTCTAAAACCCATAATGAGAAAAAATCTCATGCTAATGCCTTAGTGTGCAAATTGTGTGTGAGAAATAAAACAAGTTTTGTGTAGATTATAGGAATAAATCTAGTAATTGAAAATATATCTTAAAAAAGATAACCTTATTTTTAAGAATATTGTATTTTTGGTAGTATGATATCTCCGAAATTTCTTTTTCGGGATTTATAAAAGATCCTTCTGATTCATTGTTTATTGATCGTCCGAACTATGAATCAGGATCCGATGTCTTCCCTTGCAAAGGTGTTTGATCTGAAAGATTTCTTTTTGAATAAGTCTGCACCGTCACTTGATGTTAATAAACCGAAGAAAAAGATCAAAAATAGAGATTGGCTTAGCAAAAAGGAAAGAGAAATTATACTGAAGAAAGATCAGTGTATTGAGATGTTGACCAATTTTTTGTTCAATATAATACAGAATTGCATGCTCTTGTAGAGTCCTTCAGCAAAACATATCAGTTTCAAGAGATTCTTGTCAAGCAACAAGGTTATCTTCTTGAGGAAATCCACAAGCTCAAGATTAGAAACCGAAGAAAAAGATCAAAAAGAGAGACTGGCTTAGCAAAAAGGAAAAAGAAAATATACTGAACAAAGATCAGTGTATTGAGATATTGACACAATTTTGTGTTCAATCTAAAACAGAATTGAAAGCTCTTGCAGAGTCCTTCAGCAAAACATCTCAGTTGCAAGAGATTCTTGTCAAACAACAAGGTTATCTTCTTGAGGAAATCCACAAGCTCAATATTGGAAGTAATAATCCACTTTCTGAAGATATGAAGGATTAAGTTGCTCATAAAGACATATAAGATTCAGTTCTTATAAGAATAGACTAATCAATTATTGATTTGTTTCAATATTTTTGTAAATTCTATTCAAACTATCAATAATATGAATAATTAATCTTTAATTTAAATTCATTGTGTTATTTCTTTTTATAGTTTAGATTGCATTGATGATGTGAATTTCGGTTATGAGATTTACTAATCCTAATTTTGATCTCATACTACAGTGATCTCTTATGATTTGTGTGACTTTTTGATATAGCAAGATTAGATTCTAACCTTTTTAGGTAGGCTTTATCAAAGGATCATAAAGAGATACTGATTAAAAACTCATAATGATGCTATTTTCGTTTCATGTTTACATAAGTTGTGTATTTAGTATAACACGCGTATTAGCTAAAAAGCGGCTTCAACCTTTCTCTAGTAAAGGTTGTTTTTCTTGTTATTCTCTTGTTTTTACAGGGGAATAACAACTCAAAGATCGAGGGTTCTTATTGAACTGGTCCTTAATAATAAATATTTGTGGGGAGAGTGGTTGTGAAAATTGAGGGAGGACTTATGCTTATTGTTAGAGTACTGCTCGGTCGAACTCGCATGCGTTGCTATCTCAAGCATGTTTGTCAATATTAGTGATCAAAACTATAAGTCTTGATTTCTAGCCTATTTACAGATGTCTCGGACTAGGACATAGATTGTGTAGTTGAGCTTAGTTTTCACGGCGTTCATCATTTGAAGACGAAGAATTACTAAGGGGAGCTTGTGGAACTTCATCGACAAAAGGTATGTGGAAACTTAAACTCATCTATCACTTGGAAAGTCTATTTCTACTCTATCTCCTATATTGAGACATAAGTCATATTACAATATAGTATTCTATTTCTACTCTATCTCCTATATAGTAGTTCTAAAAACATAATCCTGTGTGAGACAGATTTGTTTATCAGGTTGTTTGTAAGATTAGTTCCAACGTAAGGTGTGTTCAAGAACAGTTACTTGTAATTGCTACCAATTTCCAGATATCAAGGATGACATGGACATGATTCAAGCCACTCTTATGGTTTCCGATGATGAAGATGTTGACTAGTCTCTCCTTGTCTTATCGCTTGTGATTGCTCTTTGTTTTTAGAGTTGTTTTTTTGGTTTATGTCTAGTAAATCTTCTTATGAGAATTTATTTCTTGTGTTTTTAGAAGAATAACTAGGGTTTGGAATAGCCATTATTGTGAGTACACATAGCTATGTCCAACGTTTTCATCTGCATGTTTTTAGATTTATTTATTTAAATTCTAAGTTTTTGAAGATGATTTTTGCAATTTTAATCTTTATGATTTTATATATTGCAAATTGTTATGGGATATGTTGTTTACGTCTGTGAACCTGTGACTGTCCCATACTTGTTCAAAAGTTATCTCTATTATGTCGGTATGAAAGTATTGATAAAAGATAGAATAAACTTTTGACTTACAAAAGTTAAAGCCTTTTATATCATTATTTGACGGAAGAAAGGATAAAACTTTTGTTTACAAGGATTATGTCTATTGTATGTCATTTTGCAAATAGTGCTGGAAAATAGAATGAATCCTTGTGTATTCCGCAGTATTGGTCGATCTCCGATCCACATTTTTGTGTACATACTGTGTTGCTCCGTAAGTTCTCTTATGTCGAGCATGACCAATTGAGTTGATCATTTGTGGTTGATTCAATTGAGATTTTTGGATACAAATTCATGTTCATGTGATTTGGTTATGTCCAAAGAAATCCTTCTTTTCTTGTAAAAGCAAGGTCGCCTTTTTGTTCTTTTGGGAATTAAATTTTATGGGGGAGAGTTCTTTTTGAACTTGTGCTTAAGTGCCAAATCTTTGTGGGGAGTGCGGCTATGGAATATTATAGGGGTTATCTTGTATCTTTATAAACTCCTTGATGAATGTGTTTAGCTTCGGCATTATGATTACATCTAAATTAGTTGATGCTATTCTTTTTTGGTCATGAAGTATCTCTATGAAAATTTCATGAGGATCCCACTAGTTTTCGTACATTTTCCAATTTATATTGACAAAAAGGGGGAGAATTAATGTGTAGTTTCATACTACAAATACATATGGTTTACGGATCATTATGTAAGGGGGAGTGGTTTTCATGTTGAGATGAAGTATTGACTAAGGGGGAGTGATACATATCACGATAGTATTGTTGTCAAAGTTGTGATACAACTGAACTTTGATGTTGTGTAATGATACTATGACACTGTATAACAATGATTGAGAGCATTTGTTTTCTCATTGCTATTACTAAGGATCTTCAAAAACTATGATGCTGAGTTGAACACGTTTGGAATCATGGAGCACTTGGAAGTTACGAGGTTTTCAAGTCGTGTTGAATATTCCAAGGAGATCAAGCATTTGGATGAGAAGCTACAAATTTTTATTTATTTTGTAACCCATATGTATTGATAGTTTTGTCACTAAAATTGACAAAGGGGGAGATTGTTAGAGCACTGCTCGGTCGAACTCGCATGCGTTGCTATCTCAAGCATGTTTGTCAATGTTAGTCATCAAAACTATAAGTATTGATTTCTATCCTATTTATAGATGTCTCGGACTAGGACATAGATTGTGTAGTTGAGCTTAGTTTTCACGGCGTTCATCATTTGAAGACGAAGAACTACTAAGGAGAGCTTGTGGAACTTCATCGGCAAAAGGTATGTGGAGATTTAAACTCATCTATCACTTGGAAAGTCTATTTCTACTCTATCTCTTATATTGAGACATAATTCGTATTACGATATAGTTTTCTATATACACATTTGAGATTTCGAGTTGAGTTTAACCCGCTTACATATTTCTCGAAAATGTGTTGGCAAACTTTCGCTTCGACCAAGTTCATCTTATATCATTTAAAAATTTCCGAGTAACATATTACATGGTTTGTGTGATACAATCATTTGGTGTTGTCTTGGAATGTTTCGTAATGATTATTTCAATAACTTGAAAATTGCGTTGATGTTAATAGTGTGTGAAAACGGCTATTGTCATCCTCTAAGAAAGTTTCAATGATTGAAGTAAGAGTTTAGAACACTTAACCATTATTGGATATGTCATGTTGTGCACTCTTGCACATATGTAATCCATGTCGGGGAACCATAGAATGCGCACCCGTTTGCGTACCTGTTGGTTTGAGAAATCCGGGAACCTAAGTATGCGTACCCGTTTGCGTACTGGCGTATAGGTTCATGTCCGAGAATTTTTGCTGGGATTTGAAGTTTGCGTACCCGTTTGCATACTGGAATAACTCAATCTTAGTCCGGGTATTTCAAGTATGCTTATCCGTTTGCATACTTGAAGGTTAAAGTTCTAAAATCGGTTTTAAACATGAACATAAACATGTATATAATAAGGAATGAAATCTTTGCAAACCGTGGCTATAATGTTCATGATTGATTCGAGTGAATCAAACCGATTTTGCTTCAATTGTGTTCTTGTATAATTCTATGAGAATATAACAATTGAAAAACTATTTAACTAGTTTCATTTGAGTCATTTGAACTAGTTATGGTTAAGATGAATAAGGTTGATATGAGAGTAATCATATGGCTAACCTCGATTAACTATTTGTGAAACAACATGGTGTACACCTTTAATTAGGTACGGTTACATAAACCTAAATGAGGGTACATTTCATTTGCGTGTAACAAGTTAAGTTCGATCTAACGGTTGAAAGATTTTATCTTGGTTGAATCAGGTTTTTTATCTAACGGTGAATATTGAGTGCTTTGTCACTAAGGTAACTTGGATTGCAAACCCTGATTTGAAAACTATATAAAGGAGAACTCTAGCAACTGAGAAACCTAATCTCCACACCTCTTGTGTGTTACTAGTTGCGTAACTAGAGTCGATTCTCCTTTAACCTTAGGTTTCAATGAGACCTTATAGGTTAATGACTTCAAAGACTTCATTGGGATTGTGAAGCCAGCCCAACTATTTTCTTTGTAGTTGCATGTTCTGATCTTTCCCAATTCTATCGTATTGAGTACAGTTGAAAGAATTGACTCGAGATTAATTTCTCCGATAGGCAAGATAAAAATAATCACAAACATCTTTGTCTCATAGTTTGTGATTCCACAATATCTTGTTTCGCTAGTCAATTAAGATTATTGTGAGGTGATTGATAATACTAGGATGTTCTCCGGGAATATAAGTCCGGTTTATCAATTGGTTCCCGTTCACCTTGATTTATCAAAAGACGGAACAAAAACTATTGGGTATTTCTATGGGAGACATATTTATTCAATCTATAGACTTTTCTGTGTGAGACAGATTTGTTTATCAAATCTTCGACTTTAGGTCGTAGTAACTCTTGGTTGTGGGTGAGATCAACTAAGGGAATCAAGTGCGTAGTATCCTGCTGGGATCGGAGACGTTAGGAACGCAACTGTACCTTGAATCAGTGAGAGATTGATTAGGGTTCATCTATAGTCCAGTCCGAAGTTAATTGGTAGTAGGCTAGAGTACAGTTTGGTGTTCAATCTGGACTAGGTCCCGGGGTTTTTCTGCATTAGCGGTTTCCTCGTTAACAAAATTCTGATGTCTGTGTTATTTCTCTTCTGCATTATATTTTGTTATATAATTGAAATATCACAGGTTATGCGTTAAGATCAATCAATTAGAATATCCAACCCTTGGTTGTTGATTTACACTCGAACATTGGTCTTTGGTACCGTTCAAGTAACTCCTCTTATATTCAAGCGGGATCGCAGATTTCTATTTGCTGATTGCATATTGAATTAAGAGTTAGATATATTAAACTCTTTGATATACTTTACTCTATATTGAGTCTGACTGCCTAGTTGATTCTCTAGAAAGTGTATAGGAGTAAGTCCTCTCAGATTGCCAAACGAATTGTTGGGTGTGGTTGTTAGACCCCCCGCATTTTCACTTTTAATCTTTCATGATATGAAAACAAAGTTAATTCTGATCTTAGTTTGTCATATCGAAGCATAAGGTAACAATTTTTGTGTTAGTTAATCGTCTTCTTGTTAAGAAAAGATAATTTAATTGCATATTATTTGCTTTTGTATAAAGAAATATGGTATTATATTTCCCTTATTTTGTGTTGTTATGTTTCAATTGTTTCCGGTTAAGAAAAATTTATGTCAGTTCCGGATATGAAGGATTACTTAGGTAGTTTCGGTTTTAGTATTGGTTATCTAAAATGGTATGTGAAACCTTCGTGCTTAACTCTTATAGTTTGTACAAGTTCTTATGAATACGATCCTTTCAGTTTTCTCTTATGTTTATTTGTTTATTTTTCATTTTTGTGACTGTTGATGGTGGTTTTTAGTTCAAGGCTAAAATTGTAAAACCCTGTATTTAATGCGCCGTCATTCTGCAAAGAAGATTGAGCCATTTAAAAGTGATGAGTGCCCAAGCCTCTTTACTTACATATGTATTGAGCAATTCAACGTATTTATATGATATTTATTCAGAATGGTGTGTGTAGCAACAACCCCAAATATTCTGTAAATTTCTGAGTATTTATTCTATGCCATGTTCCCCAGTTGAACTCTTAATACTGACATGACATAACAACTAATACTCGCTCCCAGCCGAGTAGCATGAATCTCCCGAAGTGTCAGGATTAAGATGCGTGTGGAAGTACTCAATCAGAGGCACGCAAGTATGCTGCCCTTTGATATTAGTGATTTTTTGTATAAGTATGCAAAATTCACCCAAAATTGATTGATTTTGCGGCAACCCGCAAAATTCAGTTCTTTAACCTAATTTATCAATTTGCAAAAAAATAAGTTTTTGCGCCTTGTGCAATATCTCAAACTTATTGGTCGAGACCAAACCTAGGTAAGCTAGGAAATTAATCCGCCATGGACTAGTAGGAGCGAAATCCTACCAAAAATCAGAAAGCAAGAAATAAAAGAGGAGTTGCGGTAAATAGGAGCAGCAACAAGAGGAAGCGTGGCCGCGACACATGGATGGCCAGTTCGCCCTAGCAGGCACCACCTGTAGCTGGATGGCCACACTCCATATTGCCCTTGCTGGGCCCCCTTTCCCGTCGACCAATCAGGTCGCTCCAAATGCGCCACATGCATTTAGAATGAGGACGGCCCCATGCTGCTTGTCGGCCCCGTTTTTCATCGACCAATCAGGTCGCTCTAAATGCGCCACATGCATTTAGAATGAGGTCGGTCCCATGCTGCTTGCCGACCCCCTTTTCCATCGACCAATCAGGTCGCTCTAAATGTGCCACGTGCATTTAGAATGAGGTCGTCCCCATGCTTCTTTCCGGTCCTCTTTCCATCGACCAATCAGGTCGCTCTAAATGTGTCATATGCACTTAGAATGAGGTCGGCCCCATGCCGCTTACCGGCCCCCTTTCCATTGACCAATCAAATCGTTCGAAACCCGACACACGCATTAAAATAATGCAAAACAGCATTAACACCTAGTGTTCATCGCGTCAACATAGCCGCACACGCTAATTGGGGCTTTTACATGCCAAACCGTATTTGGTTAAGACCGCTATGCCGTCCCATGCCAAATAATGCCACCTAAGGAATTAAGTTTGATACGAAAACTAGAGGCAATATTGTTGGGTCATATTTGGATCTAACACCAACATGCCAAGATATAGTGGCCACGAGATTACGCCATTATGCCACTGGCAGGCGCTAACGAGATGTGGCCATAATCAACGACCACTCTCTTCCATAAATTACAATCTTGGTCGTCCAACTTCGCCAACCGAATTGACGGACCTAGATTAAATCTCAGGAGACCAACCAAGACTAACTTAATAGCGTCACACGCTATTTCTTGCAGTAAGTCTCATGACTAACCTCGCCACACATGATCACCCGCCGCCTAGTTTGCCCGCGATTAATCAGAATAACTAGGTCTTGCACACAAGACCCACTCAGCAATCTGCTGTATATTTTCCAAGAAAATACTCGAGACATCAAACATGTCACAAACCGGGGGATGCTCACTGGGGTATTGGTATGGCGGTTTACAGCGTGCAACGCGCCCATTACGAGAAAGTGTCAGGAAAAGGCGGACGGTTAATGAGCAATAAGTGAGTAGTGGGTGTAAGGCTGGCCAGTATTCCCTCGTGATGGAAACATGATGGTCACCACTTTTTACACTTCTCCACTAATTAACTGTCTCCACTTCCTACGAGATCAGGTGTGATTAATCATGACTTGTATAAATAGATTTTCGACCTATTTCGACAACAGGGACAAGTTTTATCAATACAAGTAGTCAGAAACCATATTCTGATACAAGTCATAAAACAACCACACCTTCATAATTCAACATTCTGATCTCAAACACCTTCTTCGCTTCCCTACCTAAGATCAACCCTTCTCCTTCACTTTGTGACCGAATTGAATCTGGAACGACCATTTCTTGGTTTAGGCCAGAGTCTTCAGATTGATATCTCGAATCTCAAAGTACTAATGTGCAGTACATTTGTTTGGGGTTTGAATTCGTTTCTCATCAACACACCCAAATTTACCAAAAACAACAGAATCAGTTTTTACCCCAAAACAACTGGCGACCACAGTGGGAGATTAATCTCTCGGTTGCAAAATCAATTTTCAATTTTATTTTCAATTTTCTAAATTTCTCAAGATGGTTGATATTAGAAATTGTTCAGAAACCCTCAATACCAACTTTACTTCCCCTAGCACTGACAATACTTCACATGTTATTCCTGAAACTGTTCTTCCATTTAAAACCCTTGTCGAGGCTATTGAGTCTCAATATTTAACAAGTATTCACGATTTGATGAAAATCCTGAATGATATTGTAAGGGATCAAGCTATTATTTTCAAGACGCAAGACGAAGTATTTACGCTTTTGAAAGACCTCACGGATCAACTATCAAAGGGACCAACACGTATTCATTCTGGAGGAAACGTCATCAATAATTCATTTTGGACCAATACTGATAATCAAGAGATGTTTTCTCAAGCTTGGAAAGAAGACTCGTGGGATTTTTCACGTTCCCATCAGAGTCCTCGCAATGAAAAGAGGATTTTAGTATGTGCGTCCTTGCTGGAAAGTTCAATCCCCATATTACATCAGAAGCTGCTAAGAGATCCGCTGCTACTTTACATAGTCGACCGTCCCAGAATAATAAAGCTCATAAAGATGTTCAGGAAAGCGGGCGTCCTTCGAATAAAAGATCCAACCTCCAGTCAATCGCTAGTGAAAGAGGAAAGAGAAAATCCTATCATAGCAACAACAAGAAACTGGAGATGCTGCTCCAAACTTCCAGTTCCCGATCGAGGAAGTAATTAAACTCCTGGAAATATGGATTCAATATGATGCCATCAAACTACCTCCTATCAGGCGCCCACCAACTAAGGAAGAAATGGCAAATCCTAAATATTTCCATTACCACAGGTTCGCCAGTCATCCAACCAATGAATGCAACAAATTGAAGCGCATTTTCAAAGAAAAGGTAGATGCAGGGGAACTTCAATTACGCACTGAAGGAGTTCGCAGAGACCCTCTTCCCGTCAGGAGCTCCATGATTTCTGGGGACTCCATCCAAAAAACCGTATAGTCTATGACGAAGATTTTATGTGAAATTTTGTATTTCTCCAAGGCGCAGCGTCAAGACATATTTGCATCCCTCAACCGTATTGTATCAGGCAAGCATCTGTTTCCAGTCAGGAAAGCCGCTCCCAAATCCCAATCTTTCTTGGAAAGCGCAACCGATAGATGTAACTAGGGACTCCTAACCACCTTCACGTGAAGGATGTCGAGTTTGACAGCATATTGATTGACGCGGACTCTGATTTTAATATTGTCACCAGCAAGACGCTGAGAGCTGCAAAGATTTCAAAACAAGAAGCTGTCCATCGCCCAACCATAAGAAAAAACTCAGAAGGAGAACCCAGAGACGCTTACGGGTACATCAATCTCGAAATCAAGGTGGGAGATGATCTAATACACGCCAAATTTCATGTGGTTAAAGAGTACCCGAATTATGATATGATTCCGGGGCGCTCATGGATACACAATAACAAAGCAAAGCTAGAAGTACGCTCTTTGCCAGTGTCTATACCTGAAAGGGTCTCCAACAAGCCGTTCAATCCTGGAGACTATTTGTTGCCGTATCAACAACTTGTGAATATGACACAGTTGCCTGGAGAGAGCGCATCAGCATTTGTTCGCAGATTCCGGACACAAGTAAGTCTTATTGAACAACCCTTTTTGCAACCAGTCACTCCTCCTTCCGCTAAGGCTTGGGGACTCGATCCAACTATCAACCCAGACGTCATTAGGAGATGTGGATGCTGGTCCTCTCAAGTATTTTATCAAGAGTTTAGAAGCTGTCACAGTTAAAGATAAGGAATCTAGGAAAGTAATGGCGCAACGCCCAAGCCCATTCCAAGTTGGAGATATGGTAGTTGTGGCTCAGCTTGTTCCGTCCGATTCCACATGAAGGAAAGACGAGTCGTACCTAGTGGCGCAAATTATTTTGGGAGGTTATTGTAGGCTCATCAATACTGATAAGCTAGAAGGCGTAGTAATACACGCCCGATGGCTCAAACCCTTCAATACCTAAGATGTCGCGCCTCCCTCTCCTCCAAAATTCATTTTAGTGTTTCCTTTAGCAATTTCCCTTTTCATGCAATATTTGTAATTCCTCCTAAATGATTGCACTGCTTGCATTCATAACTAGGGTTTCAATTTTTTAGTTAATCAAGTATCATTTCCCTTTTAGAAATCTCTTTACTCCTGAATCATCTCAAGGAAAAGTCGAGTAAACCCAAACCCTCACAAAATCATTACCCATTAATTTGAAACCAGAAAAAATCAAACCATGCAAGAGATGTCTCATATCTTTCAAAATACCGAAGAGGGGAATATGTAAAGGAAAAGAAAGCACAAGATCATCAAGTAGCGTCACATTCTTTCTGGAGCAAGCATCTTTCGCATCCGAAGAGCAGCCTGCTTCAACCTTCGCCTGACGAGATTCCTAGAAGAAGTTTTGTTGTCTGTAGTTTTCCGGATTTTGGGAATCCCCTTCACGGAACCAAGAAGCAATGAATTTGAAGTCAGCACACATAATACTCTCGGGTTGCAACTACTTCTTCAGAAACCGTGCATCAAATCACATTACACGCGCCATTAATTGGAGATGAAGCCTCCTCACCTAAAAAGCATGGATTTTAGATTTCTTAGTCTGTGGCAATGTGTCCATGCTTCTACACACCTAGCTTTTGGATTTCCTAATTCGTGACAATGCGTCCATGCTTCCACATGCCTAGCCGGCACGCCAAAAATATTCAAGAAGCATGTAGTCTGTGCCGGGGATTATCAAATAGAAGAATGGGAAGAACTCGTTTTTCAAAATCAAGGGTTAATGGCGCCCTCACTGGAGTTCTCTCCAGAATCCGCTTCAATATTCTCTCCAGAAGATTCGATGTTCTCTCCAGAAGTCACTTCAACGTTCTCTCCAGAAGTCGCTTCAACGTTCTCTCCAGAAGCTGCTTCGATGTTCTCTCCAGAAGCCGCTTCAACGTTCTCTCCAGAAGTCGCTCCAACGTTCGATTTTTGGTGGTTGTAGTAATGAGGTTCAAACTCTCGGACTTGTGAAGGATAATTTTTTTAGACTTAATAAATAATTATACAAAAATATTAACAGTTTGGGCGAGAGGTAACCAAAACACTAGATTCCACTATTATGCAAAATTGAATGATAAATATTTCAAAACTCTATTCAATTCTTAAGTCATCTTTTATCTTTAATTCACTATCAATCATACAGATTCTCAAACATTATTTGTAAACCTTAAGCATAGATTATCAAGAGATTAAACCAAGCATAACCTATCAAACTGAATAACAAATAATTAAGACAATCATTCAAATAATTTAAAACTCTGCAAAAACAGCGATTAGGTGAATTATATAATTAAATGAAATAGTTACCCATTTATGTTGCGTGAATAGCTTCCTCCATTGCCTTGGTTACGAGGGAATTAGTCGCTCATCATGTTGGAAAACCTCTCAAAGAATTTCATTGATGCTCAAAATTGTTTTACAATGAAGAGAAAAGATAAATAAAAAGTATTAAACAGGATTCTGCGACCCACAGAAGGCGTCCAACATAAACGACACAGAAGAGGTGCTATTGTTACTGAGTCCCTAAGACCCACACCTACGACCCACGCCTGTGAGTCTCTTTCACTGTTGATAAACGACTGTTGCTGCGAGTCCGTTCTTCGTGTTCTTCGTGTTCATCAGCAGCAGCAGCAGAAACCGAGTTTGGGAAAACTCGAATTTCTTCTTCTCTGGCTCTCCTCAGCCCCCCAGACTCTCGACAGCCCTTCTACTCGACCCAAGGAGTTAATTTATACCCAACAGCAGTATTTAATCCCTCGCAATAACTCCATATAATTCTCATTTACTCGGGAAAATATTTTTTTTATTTTCTTCACTGTCAGCCAAGATACGATCTTTTCCACCTCTTCTGCCTGCGCAAATGAGTTGCAATACTTCCATAAGCCACATACAAACTTTATAAGAGAAGATATCTTCCACTGTTTGTCCACAAACTTTCCAAATTTAGCTCACAGTGCACCCGATAATATCTTCCCCTGTTTAACTTTGATTTCCTCCCACGGCTTACTTGGCCCATTTTGCTCGATCAAAATGCTTGTACTAACTCTGTCCTTTGAATTCAAGCCCAGCCCAATTGATTTCAGGTGTTGAATCTCGCAAAAACACGTCCAAAAATTCAACTCCAAATCATGCAGACGATAATTAAGTTTCCCGCCAATTTTGGAATTTGAATTTGGGAAGAAAACTGACCTCCCCCTAATCCTGTACGGGTGTCCCTTTAGCAATTTGGGCTGAAATAGTAATTCTTGGGTGGAAACAGTAATTTTTCTGGGTTCCTCCGGGATATTTCTGGGACGTTTCCGGTGCATTTCTGGGGTGCCTTTAGTACTTTTCTCCGGGGTGTAAATCATCACTTTTTGAGCAACTCTTTCCACAGAAGGGTATTTTCTCCAGAAGAGATGGGTACTAACAAAATACACAAAAGAGATGAAAATAGACACATAAATGTGTCTATCAAATACCCCCAAACTTATTATTTGCTAGTCCTCGAGCAAATTTTATTCTTGAAAAGTGACCGAGTTAATCTCGGGTGGGTTTATCAGAGGTGTACCCACAAAAACCAATACTCCATACCCTATCTATCTATGCAGAACCTTGGAAAGCACTAAAGAACCTCCTTGGTTGGCATACTTATTAATTACAGGAGGAAGTACCCTGACGCGAAATTCCAATTGATGTATACGAGTTTGCACTCAAGCATACTAAAATTCATATAAGTGACAGAGCTCTACTAAGATAGTTTCACGATGGACATCATACTCGGAGTCAGATTAATCACATGAAAAGATTAAGAAGATGGAAAAAGAAAAATGTAGATGGTTGAAAAGTGAACGGTGTTTCCCATATCTTTCTGAAGGCCTCTGCCAAGGTGAACCTAACCTAAATGACTGAGATACCGGTCTGACTAATATTAACACACTGGCATATACAAGGGAACCAGTGGTCAATAACTTAAATCTAGATCAACAAACTGGCAAATACAAGGGAACCAGCAGTTGACTCCACATAACAATAACCATTTTTTTTTTTAAACTTAACGGCATGAATAGATCTTTTGGATCCAAGCGCATGCTTCTTGTCAGCAGATTACATGATAGTTCCCACGGGTCCTGCATTCCACGCTTGCTTAGGCGACGGAAACAGGGAGAACACACGCATATTGCTATCCAAGTGTTAATACTTATTCCGATTGGTCTAACTGGTCCGGTCTTTTTTTTTATTTTTTTTTTTGAAAAGGTAACTCAGTCACTCTATTTCACCCTATCAAAGGTAACAACTTGAATCGTGTGCCCCACCAAATCACTTGAAACAAAAGAAAACTAAAAATAGAAAGTGAAAAGGACTCGACAAGATATGGCGAAACTAACATGTTTCTAACACCTGAGCTCTGTGCTTTTATGAATAGACTCTATAGATGTTTCCATCTAGTCATATTGGTTCCTCAGCTCCTAAAACAAAAATGTTTCCATCCACTTAGATTGGTTAGTGTTATCCTTAATAGGCGTAAACTTCTAGGCTCTGGAGTTTATTTATTGCAACTAAAAAGTTTCTCCCATACCCCCAAACTTAAATCTAACATTGTCCTCAATGTTCTAAAGATGAAACTAAAAGCATGAACAAGGAGAAACTGTTACCATTTGAAGCGAAAGAGTTAAGGAAAGATATTACCGTGTTGCATGAGATTGGGTTACCTCCCAAGAAGTGCTAAGTTTAAAGTCTTCAGCCAGACGTAGGAAAGGTTTAGTCAACTCGAACCGTATAACAGTAGCCGGAATAACTGTGGGTCTTTAAAACCAAAAAGAGCTGACAAAAGGAAACTACAGTGAACCAACGAAATGAACATGTACTGCATACCCTTATCTAGTTTCCTGATGAAGATACCTATGTCCCATTGTGGTTCAGGTTCAGGTTCTATGAAAGGATCTTGATAGAAAATTTTCATTGGATGCACTTCCTCATAGCTAAGATCCAACAGTTCAGGTTTAAAAGTCTGGAAAAACTCAATTAAAAATAATAACAACCTGAATAAATGGGGATCCTTAAAGTCAATCAGATTTGACTTACACACCTGACCACAAAGAGAGTGGTGGTCTTCCTTAAACAGATGTGTCGACCCTAATCTCCTAAAGTAATTAGGTTTAGTCTCACAACTTAATATTCGACACATTTGGAATATAAACGTTCCCACAGTTGGAAAAAACTATTTGGTGGGAAAACAAATTCAATCTGGGGATCATAGCCTGGGCAAACCACATCAACCAGAGGATGGGTTTCTAACGACTGAACTTCTTCCTGGACATCATTAGGTTCGGGAAAACGAGTATGAAGGTAATCTTGTAAAATGGTTGAGGCACATATGTCAAGTCCCAAGTGAGGGACCTTTCTAAGAGTTAAAGGTAAGGCACTAGGAAGGTGATAATCACCCCCAAACTTAGAGTTTTCAGTGTCTCTAGCTAGACTAGTCACAATCTCCCTAATTTCTGGATCATTAGATTCTTGAAAATGGTCAATTGATTCTTCTAAGTTATTATCAGGTGGTGCATCTTTACTCATATTTAAAATCTCTACGAGTTCATGTTCTTCGTCTAAGACTAATGTTTCTAAATCGCTAGACTCTAAAACAATATTCTCAGAATAAACTCGTTCCTCTAGACCATTATCGGCTTCGTAATCCTCGTCTAAAACTGTGGTATCTCTAGTCAAATCCTCGTCCTTTTGAATAGGTGAATAATTATTAAAATTATTTGGATTTGAACTAGAAATAACATTATCATTATAAGGCTCAATTGGAGAAACAAATTCCTGATTACTCTGCCTACATATTTCAGATTCTTCATCATCACTATCCTCATCATCATGATACAATTTTTGAAATTCAAGAATTCTCAATCTTTGTTCCAAACTACATGGTCTATGTTTATAATATTTCTCATAGATCGTTAGAGGTGATTCCTCAATAAAAGTTGGAGTATCCATATATCGCTGCCCACGCATATATTCACCAAGAGTCATTTCCGAAGACGTCTCTTGATAACGAGAATTCCTAGACATATATTCTCGCAACGTCATCGCAGGTGGCGTCTCCTCAAAAGGATTCATCACCGAAGAAATATAAACTACAGAGGGATTCTATACAATCACAAACAAGGCCGACTCGACTCCACCAAAGCAAACCTAAAGATTTCTAGCAAACAAAAAGCATGATGGCTCCACTTAGATTGTTTCTAGACCAGCTTCTATCTTTCGAAAGGGAATTCGTTGCAATTTGAGCAAACCCCTCTGGAATCAATCCGAGTCAAAGTAAGTTGAATTGAGGAGAGGGAAGCTCAGTGGAGCTTTGATACCCAAGGCCTCACCGCTATCACAAGGCGGCGCAGTCACGCATTCAACTCACAGAAACCATCATGAACTTTGGAGTGTGCTTAAAAAGCAACCAATATTTTTCGAACGAGTTTCCTATTAAGCTCGTTACCCTATCGGTCTCGTTCTATTCCAAATTTTAAGCTTGGGTTCGCGTTAGGTTTTGCTTTCCTAAGGCGGGCAAGAAGGGAGCGGTGATGAAATCCGAACCCTTATCTTGTATTGGCCAGGCCTTGACCTTTACTAGGAATTTAAAAACAGTTCAAATTCGTCCTCAATCAATGAATCACCTTAAGGAATACAGTAACTCGCTTACAGGAGATTCGCGAGTGTTTCGATGGACTTACCTCCCGTACCAGACGGGGGATGAACCGTTGTCGTCGACTCGGGCCACGACTCCTATGCCGTGTGCGAACCCGAGGGGCCGAGACGATATAGTAATCGTCGTCCTTCCCTGCACACAGTTTATATAATAAATTTTTATTTTTATATTTTTTTTAATAATAATACCCTTCCGTAGGGTTAAAAAAATAAAGTCCAATTGTTTAAAGTCCAAAGTCCAAAATAAATAAAAAAAAAAATTACAGTTTTCCTCACACACTCAAAAAAAAATTAAAAATTAAATCCTAAAATTGTCCTTTTTTTTCTTCTCTTTTCGCTTTTCGCTTTAAGCTTTTTCCTCTCCAAGTCCTTAGTTTTCACTTTGAACCTGCAAAATAAAGACAAAAAAAAAACGTAAAAAGGAACAAACAATTCTAAAAAAAATAATAAACCTAAAAAAAAAAATTCTACCTAAGCACAAATCCGCGTCGGCGGCGCCAAAATGATTAAAGATTTTTGGTGGTTGTAGTAATGAGGTTCAAACTCTCGGACTTGTGAAGGATAATTTTTTTAGACTTAATAAATAATTATACAAAAATATTAACAGTTTGGGCGAGAGGTAACCAAAACACTAGATTCCACTATTATGCAAAATTGAATGATAAATATTTCAAAACTCTATTCAA
This sequence comes from Papaver somniferum, assembly GCF_003573695.1. NCBI lineage: Eukaryota > Viridiplantae > Streptophyta > Magnoliopsida > Ranunculales > Papaveraceae > Papaver > Papaver somniferum. The sequence continues at coordinate 120,429,214 of NC_039363.1, read as the reverse complement.
TTCTTAAGTCCTCTTTTATCTTTAGTTCACTATCAATCATACAGATTCTCAAACATTATTTGTAAACCTTAAGCATAGATTATCAAGAGATTAAACCAAGCATAACCTATCAAACTGAATAACAAATAATTAAGACAATCACTCAAATAATTTAAAACTCTGCAAAAGCAGCGATTAGGTGAATTATATAATTAAATGAAATAGTTACCCATTTATGTTGCGTGAATAGCTTCCTCCATTGCCTTGGTTACGAGGGAATTAGTCGCTCATCATGTTGGAAAACCTCTCAAAGAATTTCATTGATGCTCAAAAGTGTTTTACAATGAAGAGAAAAGATAAATAAAAAGTATTAAACAGGATTCTGCGACCCACAGAAGGCGTCCAACATAAACGACACAGAAGAGGTGCTATTGTTACTGAGTCCCTAAGACCCACACCTACGACCCACGCCTGTGAGTCTCTTTCACTGTTGATAAACGATTGTTGCTGCGAGTCCGTTCTTCGTGTTCTTCGTGTTCATCAGCAGCAGCAGAAACCGAGTTTGGGAAAACTCGAATTTCTTCTTCTCTGGCTCTCCTCAGCCCCCCAGACTCTCGAAAGCCCTTCTACTCGACCCAAGGAGTTAATTTATACCCAACAACAGTATTTAATCCCTCGCAATAACTCCATATAATTCTCATTTACTCGGGAAAATATTTTTTTTATTTTCTTCACTGTCAGCCAAGATACGATCTTTTCCACCTCTTCTGCCTGCGCAAATGAGTTGTAATACTTCCATAAGCCACATACAAACTTTATAAGAGAAGATATCTTCCCCTGTTTGTCCACAAACTTTCCAAATTTAGCTCACAGTGCACCCGATAATATCTTCCCCTGTTTAACTTTGATTTCCTCCCACGGCTTACTTGGCCCATTTTGCTCGATCAAAATGCTTGTACTAACTCTGTCCTTTGAATTCAAGCCCAGCCCAATTGATTTCAGGTGTTGAATCTCGCAAAAACACGTCCAAAATTCAACTCCAAATCATGCAGACGATAATTAAGTTCCCCGCCAATTTTGGAATTTGAATTTGGGAAGAAAACTGGCCTCCCCCTAATCCTGTACGGGTGTCCCTTTAGCAATTTGGGCTGAAATAGTAATTCTTGGGTGGAAATAGTAATTTTTCTGGGTTCCTCCGGGATATTTCTGGGACGTTTCCGGTGCATTTCTGGGGTGCCTTTAGTACTTTTCTCCGGGGTGTAAATCATCACTTTTTGAGCAACTCTTTCCACAGAAGGGTATTTTCTCCAAAAACACCTAAACAAACATAAAAACACCGTAATAAGAACAAATGGGTACTAACAAAATACACAAAAGAGATGAAAATAGACACATAAATGTGTCTATCACGTTCTCCCCAGAAGCCGCTTCAATATCCTCAACAGAACGCCTCTCAGCCCGTTTACTTCACTCAAAGACTCCGAAAGATTTTGCCCATATAAGCATTCCAAGCATTTCATCATCGCAATCAGAAGGGAAAGAATGAGCCGATGAGATAAAGAGTCAGGATGCTGCTTGTCGGCCCTCTTTCCATCGAATAATCAGGTCGCTCTAAATGCGCCACATGCATTTATAATGAGGCCGGCCCCATGATGCTTGCCGACCCTCTTTCCATCGACCAATTAGGTCGCTCTAAATGCGCCACATTCATTTAGAATAAGTCCAGCCCCATGCTGCTTGCCGACCCCTTTTTCCATCGACCAATCTGGTCGCTCTAAATGCGCCACATGCATTTAGAATGAGGCCGGCCCCATGATGCTTGTCGGCCCTCTTTCCATCGACCAATCAGGTCGCTCTAAATGCGCCACACGCACTTAGAATGAGGTCGGCCCCATGCCGCTTACTGACCCCCTTTCCATCGACCAATCAGGTCGCTCTAAACCCGCCACACGCATTAAATAAAGTCGAACCGCGCCAACACCTAGTGGTTGTCGCGTCAACATAGCCGCACACACTAATTAGGGATTTTACATGCCAAACCCTAATTTGGTTAAGACCGCTATGCCGTCCCATGCCAAATGATTCCACCTAAGGCATTAAGTTTGATACGACAACTAGAAACAATATAGTTGGGTCATATGTGGATCTAACACCAACATTCCAAGATATAGTGGCCACACCATTACGCCACTACGCCACTGGCAGGCGCTAACGAGATGTGGCCATAATCGACGACCACCCTCTTCCATAAATTATAATCTTGGTCGTCCAACTTCGCCAGCCGAATTGACGGACCTAGATTAAATCTCAGGCGATCAACCAAGACTAACTTAATAGCGTCACACGCTATTTCTTGCAGTAAGTCTCATGACTTACCTCGCCACACATGATCACCCGCCGCCTAGTTTGCCCGCGATTGGTCAGAATAACTAGGTCTTGCACACAAGACCCACTCAGCAATTTGCTGTATATTTTCCAAGAAAATACTCGAGACATCAAACATGTCAAAAACCGGGGGATGCTCACTGGGGTATTGGTCTGGCGATTTACAGCGTGCGGCGTGCAACGCGACCATTATGAGAAAGTGTCAGGAAAAGGCGGACGGTTAATGAGCAGTAAGTGAGTAGTGGGTGTAAGGCTGACCAGTCTTCCCTCGTGATGGAAACATGATGGTCACCACTTTTTACGCGACTCCACTTCTCCACTTCCTACGAGATCAGGTGTATCATGACTTGTATAAATAGGTTTTCGACCTATTTCGATAACAGGGACAAGTGTTATCAACACAATTAGTCAGAAACCATATTTTGATACAAGTCATAAAACATCCACACCTTCATAATTCAACATTATGATCTCAAACACCTTCTTCGCTTCCCTCCCTAAGATCAACCCTTCTCCTTCATTTTGTGACCGAATTGAATCTCGAACGACCATTTCTTGGTTTAGGACAGAGTCTTACAGATTGATCTCTCGAATCTCAAAGTACTCATGTGCAGTACATTTGTTTAGGGTTTGAATTTGGTTCTCATCAACACACCTAAATTTACCAAAAATAGCAGAATCAGTTTTTACCCCAAAACAGTGACAAAAAGGGGGAGAAATATATGGACTAAACAAGTGATTTATAACCACTAGGAAAGGACATATGCGCTTAAACATTATATCTAAAGAAAGAGTAAATCATAGAATAAGAGGGAGAAACATATCATTATGTTGTGTAGTATTTCATACTACAAAAGAGGAATAACAAATATGTTTGGATTGAATATATACTTAGCGTTCGTTAGGGGGGAGTAAAAGATTTTGTTATTCAAATGTCAACACAACGACATTTATTTTTTTAATACGTGTAGGATATTGTGTTGTTGAAACTTTGAATCAATCGTATGAAGAATGCGTTGTTTCTAATTCGTTTATGTCCATATGTATTAGTGTTTTGTCACTAAAATTGACAAATGGGGAGATTTTTAGAGAATTGTTCTATTGAACCCACCAAGCGTTGGTATGTCAAGGTTGGTTGTCATATTTTAGTATCAAAACTCGATTAGAGACGCTTGATTAAAATTACTAGAGTCAACTTATTTTAGGTCGACTATAAAGTATAGGAATGTTGAGACATACAAACAAGACATCATCCTTCCACTTGAGGTTAGTGATACTGACTTGACTTGTTTCCATTCTTGTTGTTACTTTTAAGTCGTTTAAGATTGAAAACATAACATGCGAGATTATATTTAATACTCTAGTATTAGACTTGATCATACTATTATGATCAAAGTGTCAAAGAATAATATTTAAATACGAAGTATAACGTTTATCTTTTGAACTTCGTAAATGCGACACCGACATAATCTATGTAACTTGTTACTTGATTATGTATTGTATATAGGTGTGATTTCATTCTAGGAAAATATGTTTCATTACACATGCTTAAAGGAAGTACATATACGAACTTGCTTCGTAATCGAAAAGAAATCAATATGTAAAAATAAAAATGGTGACTGGATTACATATTACAAGAAATCATCAATATTTCCAGGAATAAAGTAGATTCTTGAGGAAGTGGAGGAAAACACAAGATGGATAGTAGGGGATGGAAATAACATTTCTGCTTGGAATGACAAATGGGTGTTGGAGAAAACTCTGCAAGAAGTGTATCCAGATAATGCTTATATAATGCAGTTCCCTGACATGAAAATGTCATATTTTCTTTTAGATAGATAATGGATCTTACCAACTGAATTACTGGAGATGATTCAGATAAATGACTTTCCAATTATCAGTGGCGGAGACAGGAGACTATGGACTGGTACTATCACAGGGAGCTTCACAGTATCATATGCAGTGGAGATCATTAGACAAAAATTCCCCTCTTACAATGGACTAAGAAGGTATGGCATAAATCTGTGCATCCTAGTATATCTAGTAATGTATGGAAACTAGCTAGAAATGTATGTGCAACTGATGACAATATGAAAAAGAGAAAATTAAATATGGTATCAAGATGCATATTCTGTATGAAGGAAGAGGAAACAAGAGATTATATCTTTTGGTACTGTAATTATAGTGAGATCATCTGGAGTTGGCTTGGGGGAATCTTCAATTTCGTAAATCCAAGATCATTTGAAGATGTTATACAATTTGCCAGTAACAAAAGTCCTGCTATCAAAGAATTATGGAGATTCGATGTATTTATAACAATGGAGGAGCTCTGGTTCCTGAGAAATGAATGTATTTTTGATAAAGGAAAATGTGATTTGACTGTCACTAAGAAAGATACTGCAAGCAATATCAGACAGTGATATAAAAATGAAAGAAAATATGTGGAACAGTCAATATGATTTGTAGGTGCTCAAAATATTTGGATTGAAGATAAGGAGGGTGAATAGTATGATAATAAAAGAAGTTTTCTTTCAACTACCAGAACAGGGGAAATTATTGCTATGCTGTGATGGAGCTTCTAGAGGAAACCCAAGTATTGCTGGTTATGGTGTAGTGGGGATAAATTGCACAGGTGAATTTGTAATTGCAATTTCAGGTGGTCTGGGCATATCTATACCAATTTCTATGCAGAGGTTTTTGCAATATTAATTGCAGGGAAGTGGGTTGTCCATAATGGGTTCCATGATATTGTCTTCAGAACAGATTCTAAAGCATTTATCAATGCATTCCAAAGTCAGAAGCTTCCTTGGTTTGCAGCTACAAGATGAGAAAATATTTGTGCAAAAGTGTCTTCTTGGAGCTTTACTCATAGTTACAGAGAAGTGAATTTATCTGCTGACAACATGGCAAAAAGGGGAGCATCACTAAGTAGAGGAGAAAAGAGAATTTTTGATAGTAAACTATCTTTCTTGGGCTGTCTGGAAAATCCAGATCAAACCTATTTTAGGTTTTGATAGATAAAAATGCCATATAAAAGGCATTCCATTTTTGTTCTCTTTTTATACCTTATTTTTAGTCCTTTTGAGTTTAATCCTTTTTTAACTTCCTTGGTTATTAATAAAATTAAATTGTTAAGCAAAAAAAGAAAACGTATTTTGGTCTGGTTGTCTATGAAGATTTATTGGATGACCAATTTGAACCTAAGGCCGGAATTCGGGTAGAACCGATCTTAACTTATATTGAGAGTCAAGGTAAAACCGATCCCTACCTAGTTTGGGATACATGGTAGAACATATCCTAGCTTTTGTTGGGGGTCTTGGTAGAACCGATCCTTACCTATATTGGGAATCTTGGTAGAACCGATCCTAACTATTGTTGGGAATCATAGTAGAACCGATCCCTACCTATATTGGAATACTTGGTATAACCGATCCCTACCTATGTTGTGAGTCATGGTAGAACCGGTCCCAAGAGCAATACCAATTTTCAACATTCACATATTACTTTACAGTTTTATGTGGGTTTGGAATTAGGATTTTCTTAATAGGAAAGTTCTAGATGTCGACATGATTTGAACATGTACATAATTCTTATCATTGATTGTTCAAAGATATTCCTTGATACTTAAGGTGATCCCAAACCGAGATATTGGGAATCTTTTAATTAATATTTTCGAATTATATGTTTTTGATTTTCCAGCAATGAAAACATATCTCTTGAAAAGCTACATTAGTTAAGTGCTAAAAGATATTTCGGGATTACATGTTGGATATTAGTTGGAAATATGAAAACCGAAATTAGGTAATTTATTGCATATCTTGAGAATATTTTGGTTTTGGACTTTCTTTGTTTTCCAAACAATCTTGGTCTATATATAGTTAAGTTTGATTTCTTGCAAACTATCCTAAGAGCCAGGAAAACTTCATTCTTGTTGTTTCTGGTGGAGCCGACTATCCGGAGAAGAAAGTACCTAAATTAGGAGAAATCTCTTACGCCCGCTCGTTCAAAGACTTTTGTGGGATCAAGAATCTCTATGAGTACCGTTGGTTGGAAACTAGATAATTTCATTGTTATTTTAGTTTTCGATTATTGATTTAATTGACTAATGTATGTTGAAACTATGATTGCACCTAGTTTGACTATTCTTGAGAGCCTTCTATTCTGACATAAGGTCATTCAAAATATATCAAAGTATTGACGGGATTTTCAGGACTATTTTTAGATCTGAAGGCAACTTGTGATCATCCATTATTAACAGATTCCGATCTCTGTGTGATTGGGCATAAGTGAAATCAAGTTTTGTGTGAAGGTACAATTGAAGGCATTGAAGATTTGAAGACAAAAAGATTTCTCTTATTGGTTTTCGCATCTCGTGATATTTGTGCATACATCTTGATCGGATGGGATCTGACTAAGGTCTAATTTATCTTCGGTATATTTGATCAAATAGTAGTATAGATCGACAACTATCATTTGGTGGTATTCTTCAGTCCGAATCTGATAGTTGTGAATCTAGATCAGATTATTTCTGATCTTGATTGATCTTACCGAAAAAGGAGTTTACTTGTTTAAACGGAAGAAACTTTGTCAAAACTCAACATATCTTATTCTTGAAGATTGATAGAGGAGTTACCAATCAACTTTGATTCTTTACTGTTTGGAATAGGATCAAAAGGAGTTCGGTTCTTAAGACTTTACATCGATAAAACAACTCAAAATAATGATTTATGTCTTGGGATTCAAGTGAGTTGGACATATGGTTGTAGGCGCAGGTATACTAAGGGAACTATATGAAGTTGACTTTGTTCTTTATATAGCGGCTTAATTTTGAGAGTATTCAAAACTGGACTAGGTCCCGGGGATTTTCTGCATTTGCGGTTTCCTCGTTAACTATTATCAAGTGATTACCTTGTTGTCGTACTGTCTCGACTCTGTCCATAGACGATCACACTTGGTATCATACTTATAGGTTGAAATGAAAAGATTTTGTTATACTTGGGTACCCTCGTTATTTCAATACATATCACCATGTTTCATCAACCGGTTTCGTGAACTGTTCCCAACCAAACTTGCGTCTTGCTAACTGGTTCGCCAACCTTCTCTGTATTTCTGTAATTAAATATCTATGGTTTGCAAACGGGTTTGCCAACTTACCCTGAGAAGAAATATCAGAAGTTCATGAATTTCTCTTTATGATGTTTGAAACATTCCCAAATTATTAAATCATTTATATGGGTGATTTTCAATTGATCCACAAGTTAATTCTCAAAAAATAAATCCTTGAACTAATATTGTCAAGGATCTTTGGATATCTGTGTTAGAATCATATTTCGAGATTTTTAACAAGACAAGCTTGACTCGAAATTTCTTCTTTGTAAATTTATTAGAAGTTATAGGATACAGTTTCAACAGATAGAATGGTAAGATAGTGAGAAAAATAGAATGGTTCAGTCTTCATATAACTTCGTCGATTTTCAGTCTTCGAGGTCTGATACTCAACTGCCAACTTCTTACCTAGTCTGAGACTTAACTTAATAGACTAGAAATCAAGAAATATTTTTGATCATCTAACATTGACAACAAGCTTGAGATAGAAAAACTTGTGGGGTTAACCGAGCATTTCTTTAACAATTACTCTTGTTTTCCTTTATTTGTTTATATTAGGTGAATCATCTCAAGAAGAGTGAAAATAGTTGTAAAATAGCCAAGATGTGAAGTGATCCAAGTATCTAAGTGTCTAAGGCCAAGAGAAGTAAAATAAGTGCGACAAAAAGGAGTAAAGAGTGTTAAACATATAATAACAACCCAATGAGAAGGATATGAACCTCAAAATCTAGTAGTTCCTTGACATATTTTGGATTAAACGAATAGATGAACGCGACCCATAAAGAATGAGATCATTCTGAGGTTGGATGAAGAAGTTATGGGGAAAACGGTATGTTGAAAATATAAGGAAGAAAACCAAGACGACCCTAAATAAAATCATGACGACTCTTAGAGATTTTAGGGCAGAGAGGGATAAATTTTGGTACTTAGGAAAATACCGTGAAGCCTCTTAAGTGTTTCCGGACAGAGAGTTTGACTAATTTTTTGCGTTTATAGTCGTTGGGGTCGTGATAAAGGAGTGTGTCGACTGTAGCAGATGAAAAAGACACGTTTTAAAACGTTTTTTTACTTCTAAAAGGAGGAGACTTGGTTCCAATGGTATTTTAATCCCTATATTTCGTAAAGACTATATAATAAGACTCGCAAGACATTACGAAGACACTTGTTACATTATATTTGCAATCTTGGAGAGAAGAAACAACATAACAGAGTAAAAGCTAGGGTTTCAGAACGGTTTTTGTCAATCGTAATGATTTCTTCTCTAGTTTATCATATGTATATCATGGATGCTTTTACATGCATGAGTATGTAAACACATACTTGATTGAGGAAGAATTCTAAGTTCTAGACTTGATTTGATTTAATATATGATTCTAATTTGATTTCTTCATGTGATTATCGTTTGCTTCTACTACGACGAACGTTTATGATTGATTGTTCTAGTTAGCCGACTATATCAATTTCTTGATTGATTTATATAATCAATCAACTAGTAAAGGTTTATGACATCCGTGTAATTATTGAATAACCCATACACAAATAGAAAACTTGAGACCCTGCAGAGGGATTATGTGGAGCAATCGTGTATAGAAAAACATTAGATAGAAAGTGGACCTTGCACTAAGAGTCTAACTACTAGGATTCTAGAAACCAAACAAATATATATCCAAAGGGAATATGACATGCCTAAAATCATTCCAAGCACTGCTAATGTGGCTACTAAGGCATTCGACCAAGTAACACCTTGAGTGCGCTACTACTTGGTGGTTTAGAAGAATAGAATCTGATATTTGAGCGCTTTGGTATCTAGCAACCAAAGAACTTTAGAGGATAGCACTGCTCCAGCTGCTTTTGTATGGTTAATGATAATCTATGATTAATGACGAATTGTTAAATATACTAATTGCTTACAACTTAATCTTTTCAATTATTTTATTTACTTTGTTTAGAAATCTAAAAAAAAAACTCCCTTTGTGGCCTTTTCAACAACTAAATTTCACAGCTCTTGGTGGGAGAAAATTGACTTTCATTATATTACTTATTAGTTGAGCAGAGTTAAGATCTGTAATCTGTTGCGCCCACGAAACGCATCACTGGGAGGAGGTTTAAATTTGGTTGGTTGTTATCCTGGGTGAGACATTTATAACCAGATGCAGTGGTATATTTTTCGATTTTCTAGTGTCGCCGGATGATCTTGTCTGAAGGACTGTGCAGTGGTTGGTGGATATTTATGATTCATTGGGTTGTTTGGGGAGGGAGGTTATTTAGCTCATCTTTCCTCCAGCTATGAGAGATTGGGTCGATTAGATCAACGATTGTTTGGATAGGATTGTATTGAGTAGAATCCATATTTTCAAATTGTGGTATCCAGTTGGACTAGATAGGGGTTAATAAGCCGTTTCCAATGTGACGTAAGGTGTGGGGATATGAGGGAAGCCATTTACTTCCATTTAGGGCTAGAATAGGAAGGTATGAGAGAGATACCTCAAAAGATAGGTTATTGCTTGAAATATTTCTCGTTGCAGAAGCTGCCCCAGATAAAGTCAGGATGATCATGCAGACACCAAATTCTTTTTATAAGCAAGCAAGACTTTATTATGGTAGCTGTTTTTCCTTATGTCTAACCCTCATTCAGACTTTAATTTTTGTTTATCCCATCTTAAAGGATACATTTTTTAAATGGAAGAGTCATACCCAAATTTATTTTAGTTTGGTGATACGATATATTTCTCTGTGTAAATGAATTGGGAAGAGTGGTGTTTGCATAATATGATTGGAGGTAGACGAATGTCACTCGTTCGCACTCCCAAACTATGTAATCCCGTCCTTTTGATAACATTCTTTGTTTTAGCAAAGAAAAAAAAATCTTTTTGTTTCCTTTTCTTTATGACATGAACATGAATAATTCATGTGGACTTTTGGGATACCCGATATTGACACTGTGCCACTAACATCAAGAACCATTGGGTAAATCCCTTAAATGTTGATTTTTAAGTTGTAATGCAAATTAAGTGAGAAAACAGGTCTTAATTCATTCAGTTCAGCTCGACTACCAAAGGATTCTCAATTAAAAACGTGAGTGGCCCTAAAGAAGGGTAAAGTGGCGATTTATTACAACAAACCTACTCCTCAAGATCAACTCCTTTGGTAAAAATGCTACAAATATCTAGGAATTGAACTTCGGAAATCCGTGCCATCACTGGAAATGCTACAATAGCTATGAGTTGAACTTCAGATTGAAGGACGAAACTTGTGTAGTCTAATATCATAGATTCTAGCGGTTATCATATGTATATCATGGATGCTTCTACGTACATGAGTATGTAAACTCATACTTGATTGAGGATGAATTCTAAGTTCTAGACTTGATTTGATTTAATATATGATTCTGATTTGATTTTTTCATTTGATTATCGTTTGCTTCTACTATGATGAAGGTTTATGATTGATTGTTCTAGGTGGCCCACTACATTAGTTTCTTGGTTGATATATAATCAATCAACTAGCAAAGGCTTATGACATCCGTGTAATTATTGAATAACCCATACACAAGTAGAAAACGTGAGACCTTGTAGAGGGATTCCGTGGATCAATCACATGTAGAAAAAACATTAGAAAGTGGACCTTGCACTAAGAGTCTAATTACTAAGATTCTATAAACCACGTGACTATATATCCAAAGGGAATATGACATGCCTAAAATCATTCCAAGCGCTGCTAATGTGCCTACTAAGGCATTCCAAGTTACACCTTGAGTGCGCTACTACTTGGTGGTTTGGACGAATAGAACTGCTCCAGCTGCTTTCCTATGGTTGATGATAATCTATGATCAATGACGAATTGTTAAATTTACTAATTGCTTAGAACTTAATCTTTTTAATTGCTTTATTTACTTTGTTTACAAATCTAAAACAAAATTCCTTTTGTGGTCTTTTCAACAACTAAATCTCATCGTGGGAAAAAAAAAACTTGACTTTCATTATATTACTTGTTAATTGAGCAGAGTTAAGATCAGTAATTTGTTGCACTCACTAAATGCATCACTGTGAGGAGGTTTAGATAAGGTTGGTTGTTATCCTGGGTGAGACATTTGTAACCAGATGCAGTGGTATATTTTTCGGATTTCGAGTGTCGGTAGATGATTTTGTCTGAAGGACTGTGCAGTGGTTGGTGGATATTTATGATTCATTGGGTTGTTTGGGGAGGGAGGTTATTTAGCTTATCTTTCCTCCAGCTATGAGAAATTGGATCGATTAGATCAACGATTGTTTGGATAGAATTGTATTGATTAGAATTCATATTTTCAAATCTTGGTATCCAGTTGAGCTGGATAGGTGTTGATAAACCATTTCGCGATGTATGTTGTGTTAATGGAAGGAAGATATGAGGGAAGCCATTTGTTTCCATTTAGGGCTAAAAGAGGAAGTTATAAGACAAATGCCTTAGAAGATAGGTTGTTGCTTGAAATATTTCTCGTTGCAGAGGCTGCCCCAGATGGAGTCAGGCTAATCATGCAGACACCAAATTCTTTTCATAAGCAATGTTTTATTACGTTCACTGCTTTTTCTTATGTCTAACCCTTATTCAGACTTTAGTTTTTGTTTATCCCATCCTAAAGGATACAATTTTTAAACGGAAGAGTCATTCCCCAATTTATTTTTGTTTGGTGATACGATCTAGGAGTTGAACGTCGGAAATCCGTGCCTCCACTAGAAATGCCACAATAGCTGGGATTTGAACTTCGGATTGAAGGACGAAACTTGTGTAGTCTAATATCATAAATTCTAGCGGTTAACCAGTAACCATCCATAGCCGTCCTCCTCTACTAGTCGACATGAAAAAAGTAATACTCCTGTCCTTTGCATGCTAAGCAGTAGATAGACAAATACGTATCGGATTACGTTTTCATTAACTGGCTAAGGTCTTGAGAAGTCGACACATATTTTCATTTTCCAGCTTCAATCAATATTATATACTATAACTTCACCTACATTACATGTGCAGTACTTGCTGACTTTGAATGAAACGGACTACTTAACGTTATTACAGATGGGATACCAACTTAAAACATTCACGAGAGATTTCTGATTGCTTAGGAAACAAATCATTTTCGTACAATCGAATCATTTAAAGAAATGGGAGATGATCTTATCCCCCAAAGTCCAAATGCTCACGCAATTTAGTGCCATTCAAAAGTGAAAAGAAAGAAAGCTAAGTTCAGTCTTTCAGTAAATTCTTTTCGACAGTAATGGAAAAATTCAAAGACTCCATTTTTGGCAATCTTCTTGTTTTGTCCAAAGGAATTGCAAACTTGCAAAATCCGGTAAAAACTGTTGAATGTCCAGGCCCCAGTGTTGAAATGGTGCAGAGATGGCCTAGAAAAACTAGTCATTTCATAGTTAGTAGTAGCCAATAGGATTACACTCATTATTCCCACTTATAATTAGAGCACTTGAGCACCAAACTAAGTGCTCCATTCTTGGCTTTTGCTTTACAACATCTTAGGTAGGTTGTGATTCTCTTTATCAATAAGTTGCTTTAAAAACCAAAATCAATACTAAGAAATTTATTAATTCTTACAAATTCCTAATATCATTTCTTACAACAACAACAAAGAAATTACATAAGAATTAAAAACCAGAAGGTAGAGGTCTTCTACAGAGGACCAAACCACCGCCACCACCATTGGCAACAATTTTAGCTGCATCACGAGGCATCAGTTGACCTTGAGCCATCAAAGATTTATAAAACTCAACAATAGCTTTCTCATCATACTCTTTCCTAACTGGTTTCATAAAACCCGAATCACCATACCCACCATTACCCACATAAGAAAACCCAGAACTGAACACACTGGAATTTGCAAAACCCAACATCATATTCACATATGCATCTCTAAGTTTTTTCAATATCTTCTTTGGTGAATTTCTCTTTAAGAATATTTTCAGCTTGGGTGTAATTTTGATACCCCAAAATCTTCTTCTTCTCTTGTTCCCATTCTGAGGTTGTGGGTCTGATGTTGGTGTTGTTGTTGTTGTTGATGATGATGATGATCCTCCTAGAGTGACCAATTCAAGGCGTTTCTTTGATTTCAGACCTGATCCATCTAGTCTTTCATACCCTTTTCTTGATTTTCTCCAATACCCTTTAATCCCCTTGCTCATACCCATTGTAACTCCTTTAATGATGTTCTTCCTTGTTTGGGTTTTCTTTCTTAATAAAGAAAGAAATTAACAAAACTGATTTAGAATTTATTTTTCAGACAATGAAGAAGAAATCTAGAAACTGAAATGAGGAGTAATGGAGGTAGGGTGAATATAAAGGAGAGTGAGAGATGGGAGAGTGTGTTGTGGGATTAATGTAATGATGGCAGTAGTACATTGAGATAAGTGTTGACAAATTTAATATCACGTGTACATTGTTGGTAGATGACAACCCATCTCTAGAATGAAGGGATTTTGAGATTTGGACTTTCTTAGGGCAGATCAGACCGGATCTTCTTTGGGGTGGGTGTGGGGTGGCCTATGCCCCTCTTGTCATTTTTGGCAACGGTGGCCTATTTTCTGTTCCAGGGACTGCTGCAAAGACTTCTGTTTATCGAGTTTGTTTCAGGGGAGTTCAGATGGAGCTGAATTATTAAGTGGAGTATGTGCATTTAATTAAGTGGCAAAAGCATATTGGTTCATAAGCTAAGAATCGGAAATACGAGACTGGAACACTACTAGACATGTCCATGTAGATATTGGTTGATCATGGAGAGCATTATTAAATACAACCATTTTGCTGGACCCGAAAGTTAGGTCCATGATACCCCTCGAAGTTTTTGGGTACTGACACGGAGCGATATTGGACACTCAAAAGTAAAACCAGCAGGAAAATCTTGCGAGATATGAGACGAACTATTGAAATATTAGAATGGGTACAAAGAATATGGTTGGGATGGGACAAGATACTTATTACAGATGGGGCAACAAACAACAAACTTTTTACACATAAAGAGCAGATAAAGACTTTGGTGCGTAGGACCGGGAAAACTATGGGTTTTCTTTCTAGAATTCTTGAATGTACATTGAATCAAAAGAAAAAAGAACTAAAGACAGAAGGATTGAATGCCCCAGGCAGAAATCGTTAGAACTTGAACCTGGAACTTCAAATCATACACTATCAATCAATAAGTGGGTGCTAGAAAATCAATCATTTTCGGAAGCTGCAGTATATGGCCATACCTATAATGCCGAGCTATTATTTGGAAATAAGAAACTACAAATAGTACCTGCAAAAACAAAAAAAATGGTCAATTGATTCACTTTCCAGGAGACGAAGTGTATGAACGAAACTTAAAATTTACATAAACTTGACTGCATTCAGAAATCTCACATTCGTCATGCAGTAATCATAAATTCTAATAAAGAAAGACTAATTGAAAGAATAATTCAGGTATGTATCATCAAGGTTTGTACTCCACCTACTGGCTCCATTTGTCAATTTTAGTCCTTGAGTATGGTAAGAAACAAAGAAGTCCTGCTATACGCCACAAACTATTTTACAGGAAAAATATTTTCTTCAAAGGAACAACATTGGAAACGAAATGGTCCATAGCTGGCTTTCTCTTCGATAAACGAGTTGAATCCACTGAACCCAGACTTGTCACTATAACTCTTTTGCCTCCAATTGTAATAATAGAAGGAGCGAGCATCAGATGATCTTATGATGAATAGGTCTGTCCCTGGAATTGGTAAGACACAATTGGGATCTTCTGGTTTCCAGTCAAATTGTGGCATTAGGAAAGAATCTTCCATCCAGCAGTAGTCACTACTGCTAGACGAACCACTACTAGCACCCATCATTTTCGTCTTTCCCTTGTCTCCATCATGGTTATTGTTCAGTATACCCATCTTCATAGAAGTGCACTTGTTCTTTATCCAACTATTGAAGTTGTATTCAGTATGCCGTATCTTTCTAGCTAACAGTAGTAGATGGCCATCTCCCATTAAACCGTTACCAAAATCATGAGGACGAATGTCATTGATGATAAAGTCAGGGATGGAGATAACTCTAAACTTTTCAGTACCGACAATGAATTCAACAATCAATGGACCAACAGCATTGGGTTTCAAACTCATCATCCTCAGCCCCATGAAGCAGCCAATATATTGAACCATTGGCATAAACTGACCTGGCAGTCGAAAGAGCAACTGGCGAGACTGGCGGGACAGCTTCGATGATTCTCCATGAATTGTGCCTTATGGTCAGAACCTCACAAAGCCAAACTTCTTTTTTATGATGCGGCCCGTTATATAATTGTCTAACCCAAATAGAAATCACTTTGTGCTCCTTGGTGGTAGGATCATATCCAAACTTCCAACTTAGATACATATATGTTACACAATACTCCACAAGATCACCATGTTCATATATTACTTCTATTAGCTCACTCTCTTCTTCTTGTTGTTGTTTGATTGCTGATTTAATCCAAGGTGTTGATTCCCTGGTGCTGGGATTATGTATGCAAACACAATATGCTCGAACATCTATGAAACAAAACAAACCAAACCATTGACAGGTTCGAGAAAGGTTACTCCACTTCGGTGACCTGTAACATCTGGTACTTTTGTGTGAACGGTGGCACCTCCTCTATAACCACCTCCTAGCAATGTTAGTAGTTCCGCAAATAAAAAGCAGTGTTCTCCATACGTATGTACTACCTCCGTCTCTAAAAGATAGGCAGGTTTGTGTGTAAATTATACCTTATCGAGGGCCTGATGAGTAGGGAGGTAGCACCAACACTAACTCTATTTGATTTTGACCGCATAAAGTGTAAATCAATGAAGCGCCAATCTTTCTGAATCAAATTACGCCAATGTTTGCATACACTCTTGAACCTCATGAGTGATTTAACAGGGAGTCTACTCAATATCTCACAAACTAATAATTCATCATCAATATGAGAATTACTACTCCTGCTATGACTAATAAGAGGAGGACAATGAATAAGTTGAGGGAAACCCTTATTCATCATCATCAATTTAGATAGAGAAATAGACACACATATATATTCAACTTAAAGATATCTGTAACTGAATACTTCTAGTAACTATTGTGAAAGAAAAATCAGGTGTATCTTAACATAAATTAATGATCGAACTTACCTATTCGAGTTCTGATGGGAAGGTTTGATCTTTAGAAACCCCAAAGTTGTTAATCCAAATCACCTGAATCCACACAAATGAAGAGGAGCAGAGATTTAACTTTGATTGTGATAATACCGAATTATCTCGTCGCCATATAATCAGTGAGGACAAAGATTCTCAAATGTTGGCGAATGTTAGAGAGAGAAGAAGGAAACAGAATTTCGTATCGTCGGGAAGGAATAAAGAGCCGATCAAAAAAACAGCGGAGAGAATAACTTAATTGGGGCTGCACAAAAACAGGCCATCAGATATAGGTTAAGGCCCAAGCTATAGGTTACCAAAACACGTTCGTGCCCTTATGTATAATGTCAACCCTAATCAAATAAAACTTAAATTTAATGGAAATGCTTTCTCCGCCCATATAATTTTTTTTTTGATGGTTTGAGATTGCGAAGGAGGAAGAGCAGGGCATGCAGCAGGTTTTGACCCACAAGAGACAGAGGCTATAGGAGTTTTACAGGCAGCGGTTTGAGCTAAAGAGAGGCAGATTCAAAATTTCAGTATCGAGGAAGACTGCGAAAGTTTTTTCAACTACATCAATGGGCACAATGCAGACATCTCTTGGTGTAAGCCTGTATGAATGAAGAAAATAAAATAGCTCATCTCTGTACCAATTTGTTGGGCTTTGGTTTTATTCCTAGATTAGGAAATCAAGTAGCGGATATTTTAGCTAAGTTTGTTAGAACTGCGATTCTCTTGTTGAATGGGGAACATCTCCACCAGTTTGTAGTATTAAGCAACTTATAGTAGATAAATCTAATATTGGGAACTCTTCAAATCCCGGATTAGATGGCTTTACTTCTTTTGTAACCCCGGCTCTCTCTGAGTCTTAGTCTCCTAATGCAATATCTTATTTACAAAAAAAAAAAACACCCGTTCTTATAAAGTATTGTCTAAGGTGTTAGCTAACAGATTGAAAACAGTATTGTGTAAGTTGGTTTCTGATTATCAAGGGGCTTTTATTAAAGATAGACATATTTTAGATGGAGTTTTAATAGTCAGTGAATGTATTGACAGTAGAATGAAGGAAAAAAAGGCTGGTGTTCTTTGTAAGATAGACATGGAAAAAGCATGTGATAATGTCAAAAGGAAAACTCTTCGGTGTATTTTGAAGAAGCGTGGTTTTGGAGAAAAATGGATTTCATGGGTGAAATGGTGTGTTTCTACTTCTAATATTTCTGTGTTAGTGAATGGATGTTCTACTGAGAAATTTAAACCTTCAAAAGGTTTAAGACAGGGTGATTCTTTATCACCATTCCTGTTTTTGTTGGTGATGGAAGTTTTGTCTAATCTTGTGGATGATGCAGTGAGAAAAGGGCAGATAACTGGCTTTCAAGTGCCTCTTGGAGGTTTAATCATTTCTCATTTGCAGTTTGCAGATGATACTTTGCTTTTTATCAATATAAAGAAAGAGGAAATTAGGAGGTTACTTGTTATCCTTTGTACTTTAGAAGTTTTAACAGGTATGAAGCTGAATCTTGAGAAGAGTTCTATGATAAGAGTTGGAGCAGATGATATTATTAATTCTTTGGCTTTAGAATTAGGTCGTAAGGTGGAGAAATTGCCAATACAATATCTGGGACTGCCTTTAGGTGCTTCTTCTAGAAATGTTTCTGTTTCGGATGAAGTAATTCATAGGTTGGAGGTTAAGCTTGCTACATGGAAAAATAAATTTCTTAATAAAGTTGGAAGGTTAGTTATTATCAAACACTGTCTAGCTAGTTTGCATATTTACTTCGTATCCCTTATTCATATGCCTGCAAGTGTGGAGATAAAGATCACAAGGTTGATAAGAAATTTTCTTTGGGATTCTGATGATGTTAAGAGGAGGATGTGTTGGGTTTCTTGGTTAAAGATTTGTATGCCAAAAAAGTATGGTGGTCTGGGTGTAAAGAATATCAGGCTTACAAGTAAGCCTCTTAAGGCTAAATGGATCTGGAGATTTAGTAAGGAGAAGAAGGAAGTCTGGAGAAGAAATGTGCATGAAAAATTTAAGAATAAAAAAGGTCAGTTGGTGCCTAGTGATGACTCTAAACCTCAAGGCATTGGTATGTAGAAGTATATTCTTAAGTCTACCACATTTTTGGATAATCATTTAAAGTTTCATATAGGAAAATTCAGTCAGATTTTGGCATAATATATGGACTACTCAGGGTCCACTTTACATGAGATCTCCTTCCATTTATAGAGTGTGTTTACAGAAATATGCCTTTGTAGTTGAGATGGTGGAGGAAGGAAGATTGAAATGTGCATTTAGGAGGAACTTGCTTGACTATGAGCAGATGGAATGGGATTTATTATGTAATGAATTGGGTCCTTATTATGGATTTGAAGATGTCGAGGATACTGTTAGTATGATGGTGAATTTACAGTTCATAAGTGTTATGACTTGCAGTTAACTGAAGCTGCAGAATTGAATTTCAATAATTTTTTTGTGGAAAACTTCAGTTCCTTCAAAAGTCAGTTTCATGTTATGGGTGATTTTTCACAACTCTCTGCCAACAAAAGATATGTTGCAACATAGGGGTATTGAGGTTCAAGATGGACTGTATGTGTTTTGTAAGCAACAGGAGGAATCTGCAGGCACATGTTTTTACATTGTTCTTATTCTCATTATATATGGTCTCATTTTTTGAAAGCTTTTAACATTTGTTGGGTTGGAGCTGGAGATATGCTGAGTCATTTTGAAGCTTAGAGTTACAATGCTCTTTCAGGTAGGAACAAGGAGATTTGGTGGAAGATTATCTATGTTGTTCCTTGGCACATTTGGCTTGAAAGGAATAGTAGAACTTTTGGAGGTAGACCTAAAGAGGAGGAGGAGGAGTTATTACTGCTTATTAAGCGATCTTTAGCTCTTTGGTTGTGATTCAAATGTTTTTCATGGCATTTCTATAAGCCAGATTTTGTATCATTGGGATTTTGTTGTGCATACATAATGTATTGCATGATAGTTCCTTGGATGTAAATACTTTTTTCTTTTTAATATAACCTTTTTGTTAAAAAAAAAAACACCCTAGTCTGGCTCCAAGATGACGTGAAATGTTTAACTATCTAAAATGACAAGAAAGGCTTTGCCACGTAGTATTCCCTTTCTTATTTTTTCTTTTTCTTTTTCATCTTCATCATTAATCTGTTATTCTTTTACATCAAACCCAGATTTCGACTGTCTATTTGAATCCTTGAGATCATATATTACCAAACCATTATTTAGCCACTAGTTTTGCTGTGAAGTGTTCACAGACCCACTTTCAATTTCTCAAATCTCAAATACTTTTTCAAATTAACCATCCTATTCATCCTCTTGATGACAAAAAATTAGTAAGCCACATCATTGAATCAAGAGGATGCAGAAGAAACGATTAGAAAAGGATGAGGATGCAAGAGAAACGATTTACATAAAACCTAGTGGAATGTTTATTTTTCGTTTTGGATTTGGATTATAGAAAGAAAAAAATTGAAGCATGAAGTTTATTAAACTACTAAAGAGATGTTACATAAAGATGCATCATACCTAGAGATTCATCAATTACGTTTAGATTAATAGTTCTAGAATCTTCAGCAACATGGAGGAGCCTAATGTGAGAAGCAGTTTTCGGGTCAGAATTGCATCGGGGGGAGATGATGTGATTGGCGAAGTGGATATCGCTAAAGTTGTCACCCATTCAACATTCACAAAGTTTAATGATAAGGCAGGGATATCCTAGGTTTCACTTAGAAACTGGAGAAGAGGTGCTCTCATAAATCTTAATCATCTGATTTATGATTATTCCACACAGATCAAGTTATTTATCATCTTTTAAAAGAAAGTAGACAAAATATGCAAACTATCTTTCCCAGTCTGACTTGTCTCTTATACTTGCAAAGATGGTTGTAATGGCAAGTTTTCTGAAAACCTTTAGATACAAAGGTATGTCTTTGCTTGGTAATCTTCCTTTCTCCCAGTTGATCATTTTTCCAGTGAGACAGGTTGAAATGATATGGTGATAAATTTCAAAACCGGTAATCATGTGATTGCACTTCTCATTGTACTTGATAATATTCGAAATTACCTTATGATCAACATAAAGAAGATTACACCCGGCAAGAATAACAAAAGGAAGTTTCTTATGATCAATATTGTGAATATTGGCATAAAAGATTCTTACCACATCGGTTGAATATTTTTCAAAATCGAAAAGTTTCCCCCAGTTTCGATTTTGAACAAACTTCACATAACTAGCATCTGAAATTTCTAAGATAAATCTTCAGCATTGAAATCCATCCGTTTGAGAAGTTGACATTGTGAAAACATGTGCTATCAACGAAGTAAGTAAGCTTATGTTGATCATTGATTATGCGTGGAAACCTGATCTTCTCAATCTGATTGTATGGAATGAGATCTTTGTTTGGATCATAAGTTTTGTCACTCGATTTCCTTTTTCTCATTTTTTTTCAAATATCGAAGATATATGAAAAACCCTAGTTTGTAAAAACAATGCATAATAATCTTCTTTTATAGGGAGTGAAGATATTAGATATCGGAAATAACTAGTTTTAGGAAATCGTTCAAAAATCGGAAGTCTTAGTATATAAGGAAACAAATCTGATTTCGGAACTAGGTCTTTCTTTTGGAAAGTCGATTTTTCTTGGACCGCATCTTTATTATGGATCAATTCTGTTAGAGCATTGCTCGGTCGAACTCGCATGCATTGCTATCTCAACCATGTTTGTCAATGTTAGTGATCAAAACTATAAGTCTTGATTTCTAGTCTACTATAGCTAAGTCTCGGACTAGGATAGAAAGTGTAGTTGAACTCAAGGACTTCATGGCGATCATCATACAAGAAGAAGAACTACTCAAGGAACCGGTGGAAATTCTCGACAAAAAGATATGTGAAAGACTTGAACTTATCTGTCATTCAAAAGTCTATCTAATCTATCTCCTACTTCTTGAGACAAAAAGTCGTATGCTATATATATAGACTTAGATTATACATATTTGGTATTTTGAGTCGAGTATACCTCGCCTATCTATATCTCAAAATATGTGTTGGTAAGCGTTTCGCTCCGACCATGTTTATCTTTACCTAGTATGTTTCAATCACTTTGAAAATTGCTTTGACGGGAAATGGTGTAACAACTATATAACGTCCTCTAAGAATGTTTCAATGGTTGGAATGAGAGTTTAGATTAGATAACCAATGACGGACATAAGTATTGTTGTGGAAACACGTATGTGCATAACTCCTATCCCTTGAACCAAAGTTTGAGAACTTTGTTGATCAAGAGAAACCGGAAGAATGGCTAGTTGCCAAGTCCGCAAACTGCCGAACTTCTCATCCCGAGAAATTCTGCTGGAGTTGACGAACTAGTTGCGTGAGTACCAGTCCGCGAACCGGCAGAAGATCTTTTGCCGAGATTTTCTGCTGGAGTTTGTAAACTCTTCCCGGTTGCTTAAGTCCGCGAACCTAGTGTGCAAACTTAAGAAGGTTATATATCTGAAGATGATTTCTGAACTTAAACTTATAAAGACTAAGGAATGCAATTTGCAAACCGTGGATATAAAGTTCATGAACCGATTCGAGTGAATCAAATCATCTTTGCTTCAATTGTGTCTTGTGTAGTACGTAAGATTTCCTTGCAATTGAACAACTCTCTAAATAGTTCATTTGAGTCATTTGAACTAATTATGGTGAAGAAGAATATGGTTGGTATGAAATGCTCATATGGATAACCTCTTGGCTAATTATTGTTGAACCAACAATGTACACGTTTGGGTACGTTAACAGACGTAGAAGCGTGCATTTCATTTGTGTATAACAAGCTAAGTTTTCGATCTAACGGTTGAGAAACATTAGCTTGAATCTAAATCAGGTTTTCATCTAACGGTGGATATTGTTTGCTTTGTGACCAAGGCGAAACCCTGATTTGAAAGACTATATAAAGGAGACATTTAGTATTGTGCAAAACTAATCCCCACACCTCACGTGTGATACTAGTTTGCGTGCTAGAGTCGTTTCTCCTTTAACCTTTGGTTTTCTTCTTCTAAAACCAGGTTAACGACTTAAAGACTTCATTGGGATTGTGAAGCCAGATTGGTACTACTTTTATGGTAGTTATGTGATCTGATCTTGCATCTTCTATCGTACGAGTACAATCAGATTGATTGGCTTGAGATTGATATCTCCGATAGGAAAGATATAAAAAGTAATCACAAACATCTCTGTCTCATTGTTTGTGATTCCGCAACATCTTGTTTCGCTACCATATGATTAAGATTGTTATGAGGTGATTGATTTATCTAGGATGTTCTTCAGGAATATAAGACCGGATTATCAATTGGTTCCTGTTCACCTTGATTATTATCAAAAGACGGAACAAAAACTTTAGGGTTTTTTCTGTGGAGACAGATTGATCCTTTGATAGACTTGTCTGTGTGAGACATATTTGTTTATTGTCAAAGCCTGCGATTTTGGGTCGTAGCAACTCTTAGTTTTGGGTGAGATCAGCTAAGGTAATCAAGTGCGCGGTATCCTGCTGGGATCAGAGGCGTAGGGAGTACAACTATACCTTGGATCAGTGGGAGACTGATTGGGGTTCAACTACAGTCCAGTCCGAAGTTAGCTTGGAGGAGGCTAGTGTCTGTAGCGGCTTAATACAGTGTGTGTTCAATCTGGACTAGGTCCCGGGGTTTTTCTGCATTTGCGGTTTCCTCGTTAACAAAATTTCTGGTGTCTGTGTTATTTCAATTTCCGCATTATATTATTTTATCTTTATAATTGAAATAATACAGGTTGTGCGTTAGTTCATCAATTAGAATAATCCAACCTTTGGTTGTTGATTGTCATTGATTGATCCTTGGATATTGGTCTTTGGTTCCATCCAAGTTATTCCTTGTATTTGATTAGTACTCGCAGTTTCTGTTTGAGGAAATCAAATCAAGAGAGAGAGATATAAACTCGTTGATGTACTTTTAATTGATTGAGTCTTGTTGATTCTCTTGAAAGTATATTCGAGTTTGTCTATACAGATTGCTAAGCGAAATATTGGGTGGTGTTGTTAGACCCCCGCTTTTTCAAATTCTATATTCATGTCAAAATATTTGTCAGCTCTATAATTACCAGAATATGATAATAATTTTTGAAACTCACTCAAGAAATTCTCAATAGAGTATACAAAATTTAACATAACAAGATACTTATAAAAAATATCTTTAGACTTATAAACCCAATAATGTTTCAAAATATCACTTGCTTCATTAAAGCAGTTGTGGGTTGTATGAAGCAATCCTTTACTAATTGAATTATTAACTGAAAAATCATCCTTTACATAGTCAGAAGGATTCCAAATTCGCAGCCTGATCACCGATACATTGGTAGTCTTAGATCTGAAAATGTACATACATATATTTGGATAACAAATCCAAAATATATTTAAGATCCCAGATTTTTCAAAATCATAATAGTCATGGTTCATACTTTAAAAAATCTCGAGTGGAATCTTATGCATTTTCAAGATAAAATATATCTAGAAAATTGTATCAGTGTTATTAAACTTGTTAGTATTAAATACCATGAGATACAATTCTATGATAGTCCAAGGATTATGTATGTCAGCGGAGACATACACAAATATAATCTGTATTCCTAACAAATTTAGGAACGAGAGTATTACATACTTCATTCGTGTCTTCCACCACGAGTCTTTGAAGTTATCAAATATTTTTAATACATTAACTGAATCATCTACTAGGTTCAAATCTTATAAGTTGGATCGCACCAAACACAAATTGTTAGATCTTTTTGTGTTTGCCTTCTCTGATACCAATTGAAAAGAGAGGGTACCTAAATACACCATAATCTTTTAATTTCCACCTTTATGTCCTTTACCGAATGTGATCGTCTATGGACAAAGTTGAGAGAATACAACAAATTCGGTCCATATTTTGTGTGATCGTCAATGGACACGAGATCGAGACAGTACAACAACAAGAATATTTGTGTGATTTCATATGGATACAAGATTGAGACGATATGACAACGAAGAGTGCACTTGATAATAGGTACGGTATTAAGCTGAAACTCTATAGGATCAATACCAAGTGTTACAGAGTTAATGTACGTGTGTAATTTACTTAATTATAATAACAATTATAATGCGGAAAACAAAGTAAATGACACAGCAAGATTTTGTTAACGAGGAAACCACAAATGAAGAAAACTCCAGGACCTAGTCCAGTTTTGAATACTTTCTTAATTAAGCCGTTATAAAAAATATAATACCAAATTCGTATAGTTGAGACCAAGTAGACTATCCCTAGCTACTTAGTTTCCTCAGCAATCATGCGCCTTTGACTTCTAGAGTCACAAACGTGAATAGCTACTTAGTTTCCCCAATTAATTAATCTTGCTAGAAGATATTAATGAGTTGTTGACAAAAGCTCGTCTGTTTAATCTAATAGACTCCTTTGTATGGTTAGATCAATCTATCTTTTGATTATCGAAATAATCAAATTCTAGATTCACAATCAATCAATATAGATCTCAAAGATAAACTATAAAGCGATGCCGATCTCACGCAAATAATAAATCAAGTCTATCAAAGATAAACACGATTCTGGTTGGATCCCATCCGATCAAGGTTGTGCACTAAATCTACAAGATACAAAACCAATAAGAATTCTTCTTCGTCTTCAAATCTTCTATTGCCTTTAATAACCTGCACAACACAACTTGAATCCTCTTGATCAATCATACACAAAACGGAGTCTGTTAATAATGGATTATCACAAGATGTCTTTAGATCTGAAGATGGTTCTAAAGATCTCGTCAATACTTTGATCTAGTTTGAGTGAGCCTTATATCAGAAGAGAAGGTTATCAAGAATAAACAAACTAGGTGCAATTAAAGTTACAACAATCGTTAGTTAATCAAATCAATAATTGAAAAAACTAATAACACTATAATTATCTAGTTTCCCACCAACGGTACTCGTAGAAATTCTTTATCCCACAGAAGTCTTTAAACGAGCGGTCGTAAGAGATTTCGCTTAATTATGGTACTTTCCTCTCCGGATAGACGGCTCCACCCGAAAAAACAAGAATAAAGTTTTCCTGGATCTTCGTATAGTTTGCAAGAAATGCAAACTCAAGTATTTATAGACCAAGGTTGTTTGGACAACAAGGAAATTCCAAAACCAAAAATATTCTCAAGATATGCATTAAAATACCTGATTTCGGTTTTCATATTTCCAATTAATGTTAACCAATATTTCCCAAAACTCTCATAGAAAACTTATATTATAAGTCTAGCATATTAACTAATAATATTTTCTAGTGGATATGCTTTAATTGCTGGTAATTAAAACATATATGATGAAAATCATAATTAAATATTTTTCAATATATCGGACCAGGATCACCTTAAGCATCAAGGAATATCTTTGAACAATTAATGATAAGAGTTATATGTACATGTCAAATAATGTTGACATCTAGAAGCTTCTCATCTTAAAAAACCCAAAACCTTAATCCACACGCACCATAAAGAAATATGTAAACCATGGATACTTGGTTTTGCTCATTGAACCGATTAAACCATCACTCCAAAATATGTTGTGATCGGCTATAACATGATTCCCAAGATAGATTGTAATCGGTTACACCTTGGTCCAAAAAGTAGTTTGTGATCAGTTAAAACTTACTTCCCAAAGTAACTTGTAACCGGTTACACCTTGCTTCCCAAAGGGAGCTTGTGACCGATTATAACTAACTTCCCAATTCATCTTGCGAACGGTTATATCTTGAATTCCGAAGTAACTTGTGACTGATTTATAACTTGCATTCCAATATAACTTGTGATCCGTTACACCTAGATTTTCAATGTAACTTGTGACCGATACAACTAGCGATATTATATAGGCTATGACCGGTTATACCATAAATCTCAACAAGTTAAGATAGATTCTACCTTGTCATCTTATATTGGTCAATAAAAAGATATTCAATAAAGAACCTGACCAATCATGATTTCCTTTCGATTATGAAACAAGTTCATATATGTACTTCCTTTAAACAAATTTTATAAAACATTGTTTTCTATGGTGAAATCATACCTATATAATGCACACATAATCCAACAAATATATACAATAGATTATGTCGATGTCGTATGTAAGCGCTGGGGGTACCAAAATACACCACCAACTTTTTCTTAAGAATTTTGTATGGACAAACTAAACACAATTTCGAGAGTAAAAACTCAATCAAGTAAAGTGCCTAAAGTTATATCTCTCTCTCTCTCTTGTTCTTAGAACGTTTACATAATTGAATCCGTGAACCTAACTACAAAGAGAGTTCTTGGACGGTACCAAAGACCAATGTCCAAGGATCAATCAAGTCTTTTCCAACTAACAAGGTTGGACCTAGCTACTGTGAATGATCAACGTACAACCTGTGATATTTCAATTATAAAGATAAACAATATAATGCGGAAAAATAAATAACACAGACACTAGAAATTTTATTAACGAGGAAAACGCAAATGCACATTAACCCCGGGACCTTGTCCATATTTGAACAATAAACTGTATTAAGACTTTACAGACTCTAGCCTACTATCAGAACTTCAGACTAGAATAACACAGACACTAGAAGTTTTGTTAACGAGGAAACCGCAAATGCTGAAAAACCTCGGGACCTAGTCCACATTGAACACCAAACTGTATTAAGCCATTATAAACACTAGCCTACTACCAATTAACTTAGGAACGGAATGTAGTTGAGCCCGAACTCAGTCTTCCACTGATTCAGGTACAGTCGCGCTCCTTATGCCTCTTAAATTCCAGCAGGACTCCGCGCAATTGATTCCCTTAAACGGTCTCACACTAACTAAGAGTTTCTTCAACTAAATTGAAGACTTTAAACCAAATCTGCCTCCCACAGATTAATCCTATGATTGATTTCCTGATTTACGATCTAAATGGATAATCAGATCAAACGGAAGATCCAGGTGATGGAAATCGTTAGCAACTTAGAAAAAATACTGGTTATCCTCAAAATCCGGACTTATACAACCCGAAGTACATCCTAGATTACTATTCACCTCACAAGTATAAAACTTATGGAATCAACAAAGTATGAGACGAGGAGACTTTGTTGACTACTATTGATCTTGATTGATGGAGCAAGGCTCTACAAACAATCAAGATCAGGATACTCAAGTTATCAAGATAAAATATAACTGGACCTGGTTTTACGAATCCCAATGAAGTTTTTGTAATCGCTAAACCCTAAAAGGGTTTCTGGAGAGGACGACTCTAGATATAACTACGGCACACCAAAAAGTAGTGTCAGGATTCAAAGATCCCAGTTGCCAAGAGTTCCCATTATATAGACTTCAGAGCCTAGGTTGCTTTAGGTTTAGGCTAAGATAGCTTTGGAACCAAGAAATCAATATTCACCGTTATATGAAAGCTTTGAATCTTATTCACATATATAATATATACACTATGGTTAGGTAAACCGTAACTGAGCCGTGTATAAAGACTAAGTTCAACATGGTTAGCAGAAACTAGCCGATTTGAACTTAAAAGCTTAACACTCATTTTCATGTTCACTAAGACATTTATATTGAGTGACAATCATGTGATCAAATGAGTCTAGTGTTAATTAGAGAAATGATCAAAATCAAATTACTTCATATAAATAATTTAATCGCATTGAATCATAATCGACATAGTTTGTAAATGTATAAAGTACAATTACTTGAATCGTTCATGAATCGGCTGAGTCACGTATGCGGACCGGTTTGCAAACTTATATCCAATTACCGAGTTCTGGAGTTTACAGAACTTTTCAGTTCATAAACCGGTTTGCAAACTTATGCAATTATCGAGTTCCGGACTCTACAGAACTTTTCAGTTCACGTACCAGTTTGCAAACTTTGAACCAACTCAAAGTTCCAGAGTATACAAAAAATTTTAGTTGACGAACCAGTTTGCAAACTTAATACTTTTGCCGGTTCTGGAGCTCACAGAACATTTTAGTTTGCATATCGGTTTGGGTACTAAACTGATTCTAGAACATAAAACTGTTTTTTACTCGCATACCAGTTTGATTATTTTAACCTGGTTCCCTTACCATAGTTCCAAAATGGTTTGTATATGAATATACATTCCTATCCGATCACGAAATAAATTAATTTTCCCATGATGTACATACGAATATGTATATCACACAAATATGAAATTCGATATATAGCTACTCCGCTACGTGTACGAATACATGTAATACGGCTTCATACATATAACAGTTTTGTCAGTTTGTAAGACTGATAACAGTGTCTTGTATTCTGAATTATAGTAGTTATACATTTCTCTAAACCAATTCGAAACATTCCTGAATAACATCAATGACACATATCACTGTTCCAGGCTATTTTCGAATGATAAACTTGAATCATGATTTAGTTCCGAACAGTAAATTGTTCTCTACCGAATTTGATCAAGTATGAAAAATGTTCATTAAGCGTAGTCATTATATTTCGAGAAATTCATAAACTAAATAATTAGTTCTCGATTCAAAATTCTTTTCTTTGCAAGATAGTCTAATTAGTTTTGCGACAATCATCTCAAGGATAGAAAGGTGAAAATAACTTGAGAAATAGGTGGTTCAGTTTTCACTTACCTTTTGTTTATGAAGTTCTCCAAAAGCTTCGTTTGATCTTCGCCTTCAAACGGTAGAACGCAAATGATGACTGATTTGTTTCTCAACTCCACTATCCTAGACCGAGAATTGACTAATTGTAGACTAGAAATCAAGATATAGTTTTGACAACTAAATTTGACAACAAGCTTGATATAGCAACACTTGTGAGTTCGACCGAGCAATGCTCTAACATCGTATTTACGAAGTTCCAAAAGATAAGTGTTTATACTTTGTGATATGTTTCCTTGATACTTTTATCATACCATTATGAACAAGTCTCATCACTACAGTATTATATACAAATATATACAGCTTCAGATGTTATGTTTTCAATATAGCTCGACTTGAAAGATACGTTAGGAATGGAAACAAAATCAAGTCAATATTACTAACTTCAAGTGGAAGGATGATGTCCTCATTGTAGTCGTTACTTCTTTACATTCTTCGGGTCTTTGGAGTAATACTTATAAGTCTCAACATTCCTAGACTTTCTAATCTAACCTAAACGAAGTTGACTCTAGTATTTAATCAAGCGACTTTAGATGAGTTTTAATATTAAAATATGACAACAAATTTGGAATGCCAACGCTCGGTGGGTTCAACCGAGCTATACTCTAACATTACCTATCCTGGTGCACTTTCATCTCCACCGCATCCAAACGTATGGGCGTAGCAATCTATTTTATTTTATTTTTGCACCTATAATAAATTGGATTTGTTCTTGTACACTATCAAACAGTACTAAAATAGAAGTGATACAAAGAAAAGTGGTGGAGGGGGAGCGATAAAGGCCTCAATGGAATCGCAATTCACAACCACTGTTCAAAGTCTGAATCCTCTTAAAGGTTGAGTGGTACTTAAGTTGTTAGCTAGGTCACAAAGCAATTAGCAGGGCCTATGATTTTATTTCTGTATTACCAAAGAACTGATACTTCATAGAATCTTTAAAAAAAAATAGTCCCTAAATGTATTTCAAACATTAATTAAACAACAAACAAATCAATCAATTATAACCCTTGATTTTAATTATGAAAGAAAAAAAAAATCAAATTCTCAAATATGAAATTTATTTTCCAATTCAAATTAAGTAAAAACTAAATTTAAATGAAAAATGAAAAAAAATACTTTGAAAATGGTCGCTTTCATATCTCATCTGATAAGAATTGAAAAATCCTTGGGCCTTTTTCACTTAATCAGTTACTTTCCCTATTCTTTGTACAACTTTTAAATACCAAATCCCTAAAAAAAGAACGTTCCACAACTTTATTACAACATAACTCTATTACATTGTTTTAGGTTAAAAAAAGTGGTAAGTGATAACATATTTGCGTAATCCACTCCCTGGATAACCGTTAATTTTTTTTGATTTTTTTTTCTTTCCTTTTTAAACAGAAAGATTTTTGAACTCTATTAACAAACTTGGAAAAATATGCCTCTTCACTATATTTAAAGGGGGGGGGGGGGGAGCCCTATACTACACATAGTTTCATCCATGTTTGTTTCCCAAGCAAGAATGGAATGCGGGATCCATGTGAACTATCATGTAATTTGTTTAAAAGAAACATGCGCTTAGATTCAATAGATCTAATCATGATTTTCGATAATTGGATGTTGGTCTCAACTATTGCACTATATACAAATAATCCTTTGACAATTCGTATAAATGTTTTACGCATCATCGTTCACCTTAGTCAACATTTGTGCACATCAGTATTTCATCTGCATTCTATTATCTATCCATGTGAGTCTTGTATCATATACATTTTATGTATGTATAATATGCGAGTGTGTGCATAATGTTGAAAAACATTGCATCAAGTAGATTTCAATGACTATCTAGGTAGAGTTATGCGATCAGTTTGAATGTCACACGCAAATAATATTACTCATGTGTGATGATTGAAATTCATGTGGGATATTTATTCTTGTATCTAAAGAACCTGTGTAAGATAATTATTTAGCTAACTCAGCGTTTGTCCTTAATCGTTTTTTCATGGATGGAAATTGAAGTAGGTTTTGTGGGTATACCTATTGTAAACCTTCACGGGACTATAAATCATCCACTAGGAATACCTTGGGGTTTAAAGGCTTGTTGCACATGCTAAGTGTAACTGTGATTCTAGGGAAAGCGAATTAGGATTAGTTTAGGTTAGATGGTTTGGTCGAAGACAGGACAAGAAAAGGCGAAGTGCGAGGGAATTTTATAAGTGCATAATTTACTATATTTTTGTTATCAATTTCATGTTTATTTTGTGTGTTTCTTACATGTCACATTTATTGCTCTTATTTTCCGTTGCTTGTCTTATTTAGGTAGAATCATTCAAAAGGAGCGAAAAGAGTATCATACTGACATAAAAGTGAGTATGGGATAAGGACCAAATGTGACTCGAATGAATTCAATATTATTAACCCCATGTTGAATAGAATTAAGATACGAAGATAACACAAAAAGAATGAGGTCATTCCGAGTTCATATGAAAAAGTTATGGGAAAAACATCCTAAGGATTTTTATTGAGGATCTCTTTTAGTGATTTCATTTATACCTCGGTTCTCAATGGAGGGTTAATCATCTATCTCTTTGAAGATGTAGTTATTAGAAACTATTTCGTTAAATAACAAAGTTTTGAGAAGCTCGACCATATTTTGCGGTCAAAACTCTAGAAATTCAATCGAAAAGAAAGATAAAATGAACTTAGGGTTTCACAATATTATGCAGGGAAGTTAATTTATATAAAACAACGAAAACTTCTTTAATCCAACTAAAACCGACCATAGTTTTGAAAAAGACACACAAGGCTCATAACTTACGGAACCATTAGTTTTGAAAAAGGCATGCAAATTAACTGCCCATAATTCACAAACCATCAATTTTGAGAAAGAAAAAACTTACACCTTTTTGTATGTCTTTAGCACAACTGTGAATTGAGGACCTCACACCACACAATGAAAACTCATTTTTATCTCTTTCTATGCAAGAATCGAAGACCTAATTACTTTTACAGAAAATGCTCCTAGCAATAATCGAATCATAATATATTGCTAACAGTCTACACTCCCAATCAACGAGCCACATATTTCTGTTGATTATTGGTTATATATCATACACATGCTATCTAAATCTTAAAATCATCTATTTTATCTTATCTATAAATACATATACTATAATAAAGAGAAGCTCCCTTTATGGATGGTGACCTCTCTTTATCACCAAAATTCTCTCAGTACTGAAATATCAAGTCAAGACTCGATAAGGTATATTTATTATCTTAATGTAATTAATATGTGCATTGATATACATGAGTTATGAAAATATGTTTCATATATTAACAACACAATTAACATAATGTAAAACGTTTTTTCTCCTTGAGGATTATTGTATAAAATCAAATAATATCATGTTAAGTTAATAACTATAAAATTTTAGATAATTTAACTAACTAGAAAAGCAAGTATAAGAAAAACATCATTAGATGGGTTTTGTAAAGATTATTTGATGAGAATCATTAACACACAGAAGAAAGTTTTGGGTCATTAAAACAACATGATTTATGAACCAGAGAGAAAAGATGGAAAGAACATTGGTATCACAATGTGTGGCGAAGCATGTCATGGAATGGAAATGATCAATCAATTAAAAGATTATGTAAGTTAAACTTGAAAGTATACTTTATATAAATCCGATTCTCACATTTTTCTTTGTAATGCTTTGCAGATGAAAGTTGTCAATGATTTGCGTGTAGAAGACTATACTAGGGTGTTAATTCAAACTTAAAGGAGGAGACTGGTTAATCGAAGAATTCACTTCTTCTTAGGTGGATATGATGAGGATAAGGTGGTTTATTATACTCTTGTTCTGGTACTCATTAAGATGTTGGTTTGGTACCTGGCCTATAAAAAAGGAAAAAAAATTAAATTCGCAGTGCGAGTTCAAAATTGAATTCGCAGTCTTATCACCATCAGATTAATAAGATCTGACATCATCTAACTATGAGATTTAACCATAGTTATCTGCCCAGTTTGTCAGTGAACTGCAGTATCTTTACTAGATTTTTCATCTTTAGCTCTTACTTTTTCAGTTCTTGATACTCTTAACTTTTACTTAAAGTACGTTGACTGTTGACACATATGTCAATTTTCATTGATGGATCAGGACATGATTCCTTGTAAGTTAACTGGTATTGTATGTCAATTGAAAACTTAGCAAACTAAGTTTGATTTCAAACATGTACAAGTATTCTACATATCTGATGAGCGAAATCTTTTTACCCGAAAATAAATTCAAGGTCCTCAAATCTCACCCGAAAACTTACTCTTGTTTGTTTATTTTCATGTATACACAACAGGAACACTAAATTTTCACTCTCATAACCCCATGTTGTTCTTAGCCATGGCGGAAAATGTGACAAAGATGATGATAATGATTTAGTTTAGTAATGTTTTCGACATTGTCATCATTGATGGATCATAAGAGTTAATATGCAGAAACTCAGAAAAATATAATCTGAAATTTTAGTGTAAGTTAGAAACAAGAAATCTAATCTTTGTGATTCAAGTGTTGATCTCAATCGTGTTTACCTGGTTTTCTATGTACCAAATCTTTTTTGGAGCTAAAAAGAAAATGAAAGCAGTCGATCCATAGAAAGAAAAAATTGGAATACATAAATTTATGAAAATTGAAGCAGTCAGATTGATTTAAGAAGTATTTGGAATAAGTATGAAAAATCCGGTAAAAAAACGCACTTCACTAAATATCTGGGCAGATAGCTATGGTTAAGTCCATAATTACATGATATCAGATCTTATTAATCCGTTGGTTATGGGGCTGCGAATTCAATTTTGAACTCGCTCTGCGAGTTCAAAATTTTTCCCTATAAAAAATAAGTAACTTTTCAGTGTGGGTTGTTGTTTCCTGTTAGTTTGTATTTTGTACTTAATATTTTAATTATTTTCAGATATACCTGGAAATGGTTAAAAGTCTGAGTTTGTAGTATATTTTTTATTAAATTTTTTTCTTATGTGTTACTCTTTCACACTTTTTGTCCCTTCATGTTCAATACTGATATGGAAATCGCCCCAACAGTGGAGCTAGCTGGAAATCCAGATCTGATGCAAGCGTACATTGCCCTCATACAGGGATGTGTTTAAGGGGTATATACGTTTTTCGTGTTTTCATGTGCATTTATTCTATTTTTTTTCCCATTCATTTACCTTTTTATGATTTCTTAAAATAAATTGCAGTAATATTTATCTAGAGAAGCCAAAAGTTTACGGAGGAAGTTCACAAGGACGGCAGTTCACCGAGTTCCTTAGGTGAGAGTCATTAGTATATATCAGGTACGCATATTCTCTTCTTCTTTTTTTTCCTTTCAAATTACTATAATACAAGTCTATTGACGTAGGGATGAGTGGGTATGTAAGATAAATTATGGTAATTAGAGATTTTGGTCTATTTGGTTAGGTATAATTTAAAATAAACTTCTCTATAAAAATTCTTTTGGATAATTAAAGGTTGTTTTTGGTTTTTCTCTCCTTACAAATTTTTGTTTTTAAAATGGTTTTAAGAAAGAACTTCCTCAAACCCACCAAAATAAAGAATTGAAAAGATACGATAATTTTTAAGTTTTATTTTATGTAACCAAAAATTGGTAACTTTGGAAATTAAGGACGGAGTGAGGGACTGTAAACAAACTTAACCAAATTCGTTTCAAATATTTATTTACCATAATTCATCTTGGAGCATGGGAAACTCCGCCAATGTTTAAAATATTTCCGGTTTCAAGCCTGGATAAAGAAGAAAGACCCAAAGCACAAAAAAAAAGGTTGACAATGGTTACCTTTTATTTACATTTGGTGTAAGGTTGTATCGTTTATGCGCGTTGATTCATAGGTTTTATTTATAAGATGGTATAAAAAAATTCTTGCAGTTGAACTTGAACATGACTACTTAGAAAAAAAAAGGTAGAGAATTCATATCCGGAAGTTTCTATTGCTAAGATAATGAATGTGTAGACTTTCACATATTATTGTTCTTTCGATGGAGTGATGTCACGGCGCCTGAAATTTTGTTATGTGGATCTTGGTTTGATGTTCTGATTTTGTTAGCGCCATCCGCCAGTACCCACGTGCTGGATTTCGCTCCTGTAATGGCTGGTTCGAGATAAGATTAGATAAAATGGAATCGAACTATCAATTCGAAGATCCTCTTGCTACCGAGGGTTATTTTTTTTGTTCTTGGCCCCCGTAGGTGTGTTCTTATTGCATATGTTAATTTGGTTCATCTTTTTGTTGCCAGAAGTTAAGCAAATTGAATGAAGCACCTAGAGTCAGTTGCAGGAAAGGTTTTGTGAATTAAGTTGTGGTAAGAGGTGTTTGAATGTTTGATTTTTCAATAGTTCTTTGTTTCCACTTGAGTAGTTGTTGACTTGGTTCAGAAGAACTAATTTTTGTTTGTTATCATGCATGGCGTCGTTCCTAACTTTGAAATGTACTGCTGATGGGGTTCCTCATATGTGGAGCAGATAAAAGATGGAATATTCGTATTTGATAAGTTTATTTCTTTTTATTTGTTTCCCTTCCCGATAAATCCAAAAAAGATAAATCTTTGTCCTTTGTTGCAGAATTGGGGATTCCATAGGGAGATTACAGCTACTCTTTATATCGTTGGATAACTGACCCCACTTAAAGCAATAAACTATCATAATCATTCTCATCTCTGATTGTCAACCTAAAGGGACACTTGTTGGACAACATGCATGGTACCCAATTTCATCATTATTCTTTTATCTGAGGCTCTTTCACTTATGTTTAATAAAGTTATATGTAACTCGGCTTGCTTGGAGGTCTCTCATTCATAAATCATGGAAATAAGGTTAGTTTTTTACAGTGCATCGATGATATCTTAGACTTTCTTAATGCAAAAGTTTCTCAAATTTGAAACATATTTTGATGTGCTTTGTGTTTGCTTTAGATCTTCGTACTAGATTCGCAAAGAGTTTAATGCTTGGGTTTGGTAAAATTCATGGTCTAGACCGCCCCTAATACCAGATGTGCTTGATATTTTCCAATCAAGTATCCATGTCTTCCTTTGGAGGATAATATCAACCATATTGCAACACGGGATAAGAATCTCAATATTACAAGTGTTGGTTGTTTTGTGGAAGAAAGGATTTTATCTACAGGTGAAAATCTTACATATATTTTCAAAGTGCACTTACAATAACTATATATAATTATATTTTTCCTTTGCATGGGTTGTTAAATCATTCATCACATGGAAACTTTCTTTCGGGTAACTGGAATTTGGGAAGACTGATGGTTAGATGCGAGGTCTCTTTACTCTAAATATTGTAATCTCTCTAGAGAGTTGCGAACTTCATAAGTGATTCTTATACATTATTTTTCTATTCGTGTACTTCAACGGGCTTCGAAGCTTTTAAAGGGGGTTTGTATGATCCATTAATGGCTGAGCCTATCTAACTGTTCGGTATGATTGAAACTGCAACTCCATAAAATGATATAGATGATAAAATTACATGAATCAGTGGATGTTTACATTTTCTCCATCTAATGCTAACTCTTACCCAAAGGAAAGAACATTGTATAGAAAATGAGCTTCCCCTAGTTATTCTCTATATAAAAATAGAGTTTTTTCGAGCCACGTGGTTAATCGGATCTTCTGGTTGATTTTGGTCCCACCATAAAAAAAAAATTGGACAATTTTATAAATTTTTGGACAAAATAAAAAAATATATTTCACCCCATAATCTTAGGAAAAAATAAAATCTTATAAATTACCAAATATATATTAAAAATATTAGAAAATCATAATTAAATTCCATCAATACAACACACAAACATATAATTAAAAAGAAATAATGTTTATGTTATTCATCACGATTGATTAAAATGTGCACCATGACATTAATCTAAGAATTAAATCGTCTATTCAAAAAAAATGTCCAACTTCCGATTACACTTCTTAAAATTAAACCAGCCCTCATTACGGCTTCAAGCTACTAATAATTAAACTAATTTCAATAACAATTAAGATTGAGATAAAAATAAATAAATAAAATTATTAATCAGATTTAGATGATTAGTACATGTTGAAAATCGAATTGTACTTCTTCCTTCCTCCGGAAAAGCTGACAAATCCTATCAAATGATCAAAATACAAAATTATTAAAAGAAAAAAAAAATTCAATTTTAAGAAGAAGAAAAAAAAATCGTGATGAGAACCAAAATAAAAAAACTCAATTGTGTTTCAATGCAGTTTTTCATAATAAGATTATTCATTACATTAAAAATAAAAATAAAAATTAAACAAAATAAATTCTATTCTTAGACGTAGAATAAATGCTCAATATATTTTGGGCAAAAATATTCCCACAAATAAATGAAATTAATAAAAATTGGGTAAATAAAAAACTTTCTGTGAGTAGTAAAACTTTAATTTGAATAAAAAAACAATTTTCGAAAATGAATCAATAGATAAACCAAAATTATATATTTTGAGATTTTTTTCGGTAAATATATGACTCAATTTCAAAAGATTTAATACGCGAACAAAAATTAAGGAAGGAAAATCTTCACAATTTTTTCTTAGAGAATATATAAGACATAAATTCCAAAAGTAGTAATCTCTTCCTGTATAAAAACGCTTGAGCAAAAGCCAAGCCTCCTTCTTTTGGTGTTTTTTTTTTTCGTTTTTTGGTTAATGGATGTTTACGATCGATTATTAATCTGACATGTGGTTGCCATTTATTTTGCAGGATATAATGGAAGTGTGTGCAGACGACTGGCTATGCTTCTCCCCTTTGAAAACTGGTCAGGTGATTTTTATTTTCTTGCTTCTACAGTAAAACTTCAATAAATTAATAATCTTGGGACTGCTAAATTCTATCAATTTAGCGAAGTATTAATTTATGGATAAATTAATAAGTTATTATTATATCGAAACGTACCAAATTTAGCTTTAAATTTCTAAAATAAGTGTGTAATATCAAATATCTAGAGATTTTATTTTCAATTCAAATTATTTTTTAATTATTGTATGGCATATTATGTGTATGAATGTATATACTTTAATGCTAAAATTAAAATATGAAAAAGAAAACACAATATAATCATTTTGGAACTTCTCAAGGTAGTACACAAAATTAAAGATGAATTCCAATGTATTATAAATGTGAACAAACACAAATAACCGAAGATGTCTATTTTAATAAGCACCATAATATATTGTTATCGCACTAATTATTAATTTATACATTAGTTGAGCCCTATTGAAAACTTAAATTTTTTATTATCTTATAAATTTAGCGCGGTTATTAATTTAACATACTGCCCCAAGTCGGGACTGGCAAAAAATATTATCTTAGCGAAGTTATTAATTTATCGCGGATTAATTTAACGAAGTTCTACTGTAATTGTTTATTCAAGTAGTATAATTATGAGTTTATTCTATGACAAAAAAATGCTAATAGTTTCTTTGTTCCATAATCTTTTCTTTTGTTTCTGTTGGGTTGATTGATGAATATGAGAGATTGTGTCTCTTTTATCGGTGGTTTTTCCCAGGGCAAGTGATTTAGTTTATCTTTTTGTTATTTGAGAATTTTCAAATAAAAATTAGTGGTTATTTACTTTTTGAGCCATGAATTTTTCGATTAGGATGGTAGAGAAGCTTCGTTTGTGGAAGAGATAGTTTTGTGGCAGATATAGTAGAAGTAGAAGAGAATTCATCTCAGCAAGTGTAAAATGTGACCATTCCCCACTTGTGACAGTAAGAAAACTGTTGCTTTTACCATGTATGTTTACCTGAGGAGTTTTTTCTAAAATGCGTAAATATGATTGTTGACGTTTGTGAAAGATGCGATATAATTTTTAGGTTTGTTTTATGGTTTTTTGTTTATTTGATATTAACCCCAGCAAGTAGGACTCATGATACAGTGGTTTTTTTTTCAAACTATAAAGTCTTAACAGACGGAGCAAATGAGCTTTTTTCAGTCTGGTTTGAACTCTAATGAAATGGATTACAACATATATAGTACTAACATGTAGATCGAAATCGAATGGGGTTTCTCTTTTGCAAACAAACTGTCAAATAATCAAAAAGTATATACAAAATCATTAGCACAAAGGCATATATTATTTGAAACAAAATACAGTAGTATTTAATGGAACAAGCTAACAGAAAAAAGAATAAACTCTTTTCTTATTTTTTTGCAAGCAAAAAACAATATATTAGATTGATTTTCATAGTCTTTCCATAGAAAAACAAACAAGAAAATAAAACTTTTATGGCAACTATCATGACTATCCAAATATAGCGTACTCATACAAAATTATAAAAATTACATACCTTTATTTTTGGGCCAAGACCTCTTCTTTTTTTTTTACGCTGCTTTTTCTTCTACAATGTTGTATGTTTTGCAGAGGTTGTTGTTGATGGTACCTCTCATCGGTGTTGATTGTGTTGTAGTTGTGGATGGTATCCCTACTTGATATATGGGTGAATTAATAGCTGCTTTTCTTTGTTTTTATCCTTAAATCCACTTTAATCCACTTTTTCGGGTGGTGTAGGAACCCTTAAATCAAAATACATGGCGTGGTATATTGTTTGTTTTGCTTGCAGTTGTTGTTGTTGATGGTGCCTCTCCTCGGTGTTGTTTGTGTTGCAGTTGTTGATGGTACCCTCCTTGATATATGGGTGAGTTAATAGATGGTTTTCTTTGTTTTTACCCTTAAATACACTTTTACAGGTGGTGTAGGAACTGTCAAATCAAAATTCAAGGGCGCGATATGTTGTCTGTTTTGCAG
This sequence comes from Papaver somniferum, assembly GCF_003573695.1. Taxonomy (NCBI): domain Eukaryota; kingdom Viridiplantae; phylum Streptophyta; class Magnoliopsida; order Ranunculales; family Papaveraceae; genus Papaver; species Papaver somniferum. The sequence continues at coordinate 120,389,049 of NC_039363.1, read as the reverse complement.
TTGTTGTTGTTGATGGTACCTCTCTTCGGTGTTGTTTGTGTTGCAGTTATTGATGGTACCTCTCCTTGATATATGGGTGAGTTAGTATATGGTTTTCTTTGTTTTTACCATTAAATCCACTTTTACAGGTGGTGTAGGAACTGTTAAATCAAAATATAAGGGCGTTGTATGGTTAACCTTTGTTTTGTAGAATTTTATACTCTCCCATTCTACTTTTATTGTTGGTATGTATAAGTCAAAAAATGTAAGATCCCAGATTTCGGATTTATGGATGAGTTTATTAATTTTATCTTTCTTTTTTCTATATATTTTTTTTATGGCTTTCATTGAGTTTATCCGTTTTCCAGGTTTCGTTTTTTGGAGTGTGACTTGCATAGTTGGAGGCTATAGGGATTTTTATCATAGCGTCACATGGAATTCTGATAAATACATTCTGAAAAATCCAGGGTGGTGTTATCTCACTCAAGAGATGACCCAGGTAAATACTACAACTTAAGCTTGAAGTTGTAGATTAATGTGTTTTTTTTGTTTTATGATGCAGAGAGTCAGATGACTGATTGTTTCCGTTTTTTCCACCTGCAAGCATATGTGCAATATTAATACCAGCTTTCTTTTTCTTTTATTACGAGATGCAAGATTAGGTTATGTATACAAATATCGGCCTACATCGAACCAAGTTAAAAGTCTTACGTGTAACCAAATTGTACACTTTAGTTTAGATTTTCTAATTAATATAAACACTTTGATAGTTTTGTTTTTACTACGTTTCCTTGACTATGTAGGATGAAGATGAACTTATTACAAGACTATGTGGAGTCAAAATTCGTAATAATCCATATTAGTGTTTTGTGTTTCCTGAAAAGGAAAATAGCAGGATGTTGGATCGGGATCGGGTAACAAAGACATTTGACAAACTTTGAACCCACCGGGTTGACTACTGAAGTTCAATCTGTGGTGATGCACCACGAAGCCCTTCAAGAAACTCTTCTAGGAGACAATTTTGGGTTAAATGTTAAGAATGTTGCAGTGGGTGATCATGGACCTGGTGATCATGAACCGAGGTAATTGATTGGATTTCCTTAGTTTCTGTGATTTTTTGGTTCTTTTCAATTAGACCAAGGTGTAATCCGCTCAATTATGAATGGAAGTCGCACATTGCATTATTTAATGCATAGAGAAGCATGTGCAACACTTTTGATTTATGTCATTATGTTTTAACTTTGCAGCGGAGCGTTAATTTTTCTGAAATGGATAAAGTTAGTAACTACAAATCATGACTTATACTATTAAGTTATTTCATATTCTTATTGCATATTGATTCATTACATTTTTGTATTTCCTATAATGTAGTTAATTTCTTTCCTCTTTATGTTTAGATTGGACTTCATGGTCTACACTTAGGTTTGTATTTGTTAACTGGTTGATGGTAAGGATGTTTTTGCCGCGAAGCAGACATGAAAATTTGCAAAAGAACATGTTTTGTAGACAGGACCATGGTGAGTATATTTATTATATTTGATTTTTCCAATATTTTCATTTTGAACTATGGTGTATGTTCCCTTCTATCAATCTTAGTACAACTTGCAGTGGCTCTCTGCAATGCACTCTTTAGTGATGTTGCGGTTGGGTAAGGGCTCCCTGAAACATTAATTTGTAGGCCGTATGGTTTTAGGCCATATAGTTTCCTTTGTAATAGTTTTTCGTAACATTTCAATTAGAGAAGTAGCTTCGGTGATTTATTAAAATTCACTTCATTGTTTTGTTCAGGGACTATTGAATAGATGTCATGGCTTGCTGGTGGTGTCATAAACCATCATGATGTATGCTAAATTAGTTGGTTTCTTCTTTCAAAAATTCCAACAGACAACATAAGTATAAGTAGAGTTCATAGAATATCACACAAGCCTCAAAATTGATTACAAAAAATATCCAGCTCTGCAATTTTCATATTTTTACAAGTGGATAGTTGGCTTATTTGTTTTCTGTTTTCTTTTCTTCATGGATTTTGATATACAAACTTTTTTGGCATAGGAATATTTTGTGGGAAGCTACATAGTTTTTTGGTTAGTACAGATGCCCTTTTGAGTAAAGACAGTGCACTGAAGTTGCTTGACATATATAAACGCTTGGTGATATTATTTCTCTATTCTGGTTTATAAATTAGTGTAAGATATGGTGTGTGGATGTGAACAATGATAGTAGTTCGCGTATATCTAGCTATATTTCATTTGTAATTTTTGATTTTTTTTTTGGGTCGGAATCGGGTAACAAAGACATTTGAAAAACTTTTCAGTCCACAGGATCATATGTATCCAATGACTAATATTATCAATGAGGTGGCAGTTATAACATACATAATCTTTTATGCAGCTCCGAATCAAGCCGAGCCAAACAATTATTAAAGAAAATATACATAAATAATGGTACTAATTACTCATTTAACTGTATATATTTATGAGGATATTGAAAAACAATTTCATCTTCTCTATTATTCTAACAAACAGTGACCTTATTCTCAAACTAAACAACAATTTGAAGTCTCTGTAGATTTCCGTTGCTTTTATAATAAGGATTATGTGTTAAGAACTATTATATGATGTGGATGGAAAATATCACTCACTAATTGCAATGTTAAGATACAACATATATAATCAACAATGAGTGTTCTACTATCGAAGATTGATTTTTGACAAGCGTCCGAAACGACTGAGCATTAGATGGACTTTGGTATAGGATACATCAAATGACCATTTTGTTTGAATCAATCAACATCATAATATTATCATGAATCAACTAACGTTTGTTAAAATTAGTAAGGTTCATCTCATCAAAAATAGGGCAAAAATTAGATTAAAAAGAAATAAAATTATATCAAATTACTATGATGTGAGGAATCTTCAGTCAAAAATGGTTTGCACAATTGATGATTAGTGTACCGAAAACCAAAATTTTATCATTGTTTAATACGTCGATTGATTCTATCATCTTGACCATATTATGGTATTTTCTAAGACCAATACTTGAAGAAGATATTTATCGTTTCTTAATATATGGGCATGAAAAATATTTTGTCAAATATCCTGACTTTTTCTTTTCTTTTTTTTTCACTCCTGGATGATAGTTTTAATGTGTGAATGATTGACTTTTTTCTTTTTGTGGGGGGTTATTATATATTGTTCGGCATGAAAAATTACTTTTCAGTTTTTTGGATCTCGGGCGATTCCAAGATTTAGTAATTCATTTTGCAACTAAGCTAAAAATTTAAGTGTTCCGTTACTATTGTGAAAGGCAAACATGAAATGAAATCGCAATAAAAAATTGAACCAAGTTTTTTGTTGAAATTTATATATCCGGTAAGATATTTTTTTATACGATAACAAAGTATTATGACCACTTGGTAGACAATATGCGTAATTATTCCCCATTCTTAGTTATATATTTTCTGAGTGAAAATTAAAAATGCAGGGTATCAAGTATGTGATAGGACATCAAACCCGTTGTTTATTTATTTTGAAAATAACACAATTGCATAAAGAACTATCGAACTACCGCAGTTGGACAAAAAATTATTAAACAACCGAGGAATTGCTAGCTAGATATCCATTTGCGGTAGGAGTTTATAGACCATATGTAAGCATTTATACTAAAAGGTCAAGGCTGTTTTGAGAATTTCTGAAAAACAGGAACATGAGATCAAGAAACTCTAAGAATATCGAACTTAGGAGAATTTTAGCTAATTTATGGAGCTGGAATAATAATATATAGACTCATAAGACGTCGCACTGCTCTTTTCTTCCATTGCATGAATTTGTATTAATTTATTGTGTATTTTATATCTTATAAACTTTATTCTATTTTAGTTTTTTTAATCACATTTTTCAATTTTTAATCAAATTAGTTTTAAAACAAGGATACAAAATTTCATAAGCGAGAAAAAATAACACGCGCATCGCACGGGTGAAAAACTAGTTTATATAAAAGATGACATTGCATTCCTCATTATCTTAAACTACAACACCATCATCCGACCAGGTGTTCGTCATAGTATTTTTGACGCTTGTTCCAAACAAGTTGGTCAACCGATCCAAAAGTTGGTTTGTTCTTGTGGAAAGAAACTTTCTCGGAGGGTGCCATGCCACTTAGGATAATCTTGCAGTACAAAAAATTTCCTTGCTTATTAATCTGTGATACTTGGGAAAGTTGAGAAGAGAGAGAGAGAGTCCGAAAATCTGGCGACAACTCCAAAACTTTTTCTTCTCGATTCTGGAATTTCGAGTTTCTTCATCAGATTCGGGTGCTAGTTTCGTTGATTCCCTTGTTTCTTTCAAGTTCTTAATGATTGGTAGTCATTAAATCAGGTGGTTAATATGGTCGTTATCCTGAAACCACTTTTTCTTTTATGAAAATAATTTTGAACAGTTAGGTTTTTAGTGATGGAATTTTTTTTAAAAATACTATATATTATTTTTCCTGATGATCCTTTTGAAGAGAGATTAGAACCATGGAGTTTTTCTTTGATAGGAAGACTAAATCTATAGAAGATCAAATTTGTTGATGCTTCTATAATTTTGTGACAATAATGGGAATTAACAGGTGATTGTAAACTAATTCTTCTGGGAAAGGTTTTTTTTCACAATTCAATTAGATAATGAGGTAGATAGAAAGTATAAGGTACCTAATCAAATTCTACGAGCCAGGAATTTTGACTTTTAAATTTTCGTCCTGCAAACTAAACAAGTTCAAAAACATCAGTATAGGTTCGTCTTTCCGGTGTAGGTTTGGAATTTTAGAAGGAAAAAATTATGTTTACAATTTGTAAGGAAATTGGTACTCTATCAAAATTGATGGCGCTACTTTAAAATGTGAAGTTGGATATTATGTAAATATTTAGTGGAAGTGGATTTTGTTCAATAAGTCCCTATTAAAGTATGGATTATTACAAAATTTGGTGGTTTCTATCAATATGTTTTGGTTCCTTGTTGTCACAAGTGTTGTATTACATGTTAAATAGTAGGACATCTGATTACTGGATGTCGTGTGAAAAAAAAAATAAAACAATAATAATGGATAATATTTCGGGAACAAAAACTCATAATCAGCAGGGTAAAGGAAAATGTGAGACTGGAGAATCATCTAAATCTCATATTACTATTCCTTTTGATATATGTGAGAGGTCAGAAGTAGGAGGTGAAGATTCAATTGTTAATTGCATTTATGAGGGAGCACAATCTAAGCTAGTTACCGCAGACATAATGTTAGAAAATGGGAGATTTAGTTCTTTTGATCTTGAAGGTTGTGAAATTGATAGTGAAAATCTTAAATCAGTAATATTGGAAATGTCTAAAGTTTTGAAGATCGTTGAGGAGAACAAATTAATTAAAGAAAACTTAAGAAAATGCCCATATGAGGAAATGAATTTAATAAAATGCCCATGTTTGTTTCATATTGTTTAATGCCCTCGCCGTTATCATTTCCGTCCGGTCCCTCCATTTCAGTAAAATCCAGTGGACTTTGTCAATTTCTCATTAATTGAGATGATATTTTGATGGGTGAAATTACCAATCTGCCTGTAACTAATGAACGGCTGAAGATGGGTCTTATAAGGATGGAGTAATCTCTGTCCGTCCAACACCTTCCTGCCTCTGGCTACAACAATAGTTTCTCCACCGATTCAACAACAAATAAGACCCATCGAACACAATTGAAATGTCCATTTAATTGTATCCCCAAAAAAAATCTCAAATCAGCTGACGTACAGAAAGTTACCTCTAGTGAATCTCACTGCCGGCATGTACATATTTGTTCGATATCAATCAACCATTATCCCCAAAGCAATTTGATAATAACCATTATCCCCAAAAAAAATTAAATCAAATCAATTAATCATAACGATTGCTCCATTCGATAATCATCATTATGTATACATATTTGAGACTGAAGTGAAGATGGACCAGCCGACATGGAAATCACGATAAGGATTTGAAGTTGGTGGTTAATGTATAGCTATGGTCTGGATTTAGGTTTAATTTGGGGATTATATATTTCCCTGATTTGATCTGAATGGGGATGTTCTTGAGTAAGTAAAGACTTAATTAAGCTTGGGTTTGTGGTGAATTTCTGTTGTGAGACTCTTGGTTTAGAAATCATGGTGTCCGTGGCAATCCAATTTGGGTTTGTATATTTCTGATTTCAAGTTGTTGAACCCGTATGATTTCACAATATTTGATTATGCTTCTTGAATATTATATGTATCAATCAATTATCATGGGTTTCAATATGGAGGAAAGCTTAATTTTCTCGGTCCGACTATGTAAAATTTTGACTCCGGAGAGGATACTGGACACCGGAGAAGAAAGAGAGCACGTGGTGCCATCTTGGACATCCTACAAAAGCTAGGCAATCTTAACCGTTAAATATATTATGGGTTTAATAACCGTACGATTTAATTAGGTTTTGAATCGAGTATTTTGCACAGTTTGACTAGGTGCTAATCACACGAGTTAAGGGCTTGAATGTCTTTTCCCAAGCCTGATTTATCTCCTCGTATCAGTAGCATCTGTTAACCGTTTTATCAATAAAACGGGACGGAAATGGTCAGAGTATGGGCATTAAATAAACAATGAAAAAACGTGGGCATTTTATTAAATACATTTTCCCACATGGACATTTTGCAATAAGTTGAATTTACCAGGTATGCAAAGTATGATATTCAGTTGCAAAAAATGAGTGCAACATTTGATTATTTTGGAATAAAAGCATTACAACCCCAACTGTGGTGTCAATGTCAAGTCAAATATAACAATTAGTATTGGTGATTTTTAGTTTCAGGAATACATGCTCATGTAAAAAGATGTGCAGAGAATGAATTGATCAATGACTTAAAGAAGCCATGGATTGTATTGGGTGATTTTGATGCTGTGATTTCTCAAGAAGAAAAAGTTGGTGGTAGACCTCCTAACACAACAACAATGTTGGATTTTACAAGTTGCTTAAATAATTGTGAGCTAATTCAAGCTCCTAAAACTGGCTTACAACATTCATGGTCAAATTTTCAACGTGGAAATAGTATAATCCTATCTGATTTTGATAGAATTATATTTAATAAGCAATGGTTGCAACTATATGGGGACCGAGGTTATAAAGTTGGATTGAGAATTGCATCAGATCATGCTCCTCTATTAGGGCGTGTGCTAGCATTCCTAATCCCAAAAATATGCCTACAAAGTTTAAAAAGATATGGATATCATATCATAATTTTCTACAGATTGAAAAGAATTGTTGGTCAAATGCGGTGGTTGGAAATCCTACTTTTATTATTATGAGAACATTGGAAAGTATTGAATGTTTGGAATTGGAATGTTTTTGGCAATGTCAAAGCTAAGATCAAGGATGTAGAAGAAAAGCTAGAAATGCAATGTTATCTCTGACACCATGCCTTTTGACGAAGAGACACTAAATACTTTTATGGAAGCTCAAAATGAAGATGCTAGTAGAGAAGTTCAATAAAATACTCTAATGAGACAAAACTCAAAAATAAAATGGGTGAAAGAAGGATCAGCAAATACTAGATTTTTTTCGTGCTTTTTTGAAAATTAGAAATGTAAGAAACTTAACAAGTGAACTTGAAGATAGAAATCATGTGCAAAATGTGAAAAAAAGACTCTATAGAAAAATGGGAAAAACTGACTATAGATTAAAAAAAAAAGCCCATAAAAATGGGACTAGGATAAGAAGACATTTTCTAGGTGAATGTCTAAAATTACAAGTTCACCACTACCACTTCACCTAGAGGATGAACGATCCCTCGGCCATTTTCTCATGGGTTTGGTGTACGCATGCCTCATTCACGGTAGACATCAAGCATTTCACCCCAATGGACTTGGTGCACGCAGGCCCATCCAGTGGTCATAAGAAATTTTCATGAATTGCATTCCCCGTGTGCATCTTAATAAGGGCAATTCCTATGGAAATTGCCAAACTCAAACATTTGTTGAGCCACGTGGATGGGCAAACTGAATTTTCCATTACGGCAAAGCGTAGGGCGTTGGAATAACATGCGCGCGACCGAAAGACTGACACTGGCGTCAGCAAACAAATCACTGGCGTTGGAATGCCCGACATTGGCGCTCGTTGGTCTGACTCGGGCGTTCGACACAAAGACGCCAACGGTCGACTGTCCAACGCCTATATTTCCAACGGTCGGATTTCCACACTATAAATTCCTTCTATTCATTTCATTTTCACTCACACCACTTCCATTTCCTTATTTTAAAATTCTTCTAAATCAAAAGTTCTATACAATATGAACATAGTGAGAAGAGCGGCTAGTATTATAAAGAAGAAAAGATCGGACAAATGAATCGATACCGTTGCCTCACACAGGTGTAAATTATACTCAAAATCGAGAAGCAGAGTTTGGTTCGCCAAAAATAGTTGTTGGTCCATTATTAGTCCCAGGTCATGTGTCGGGGCATCATGAACGGTCTGAGGATTATTATACCATGAGAGGTGGATTTTCAGAATTAAATACTATTTATGTTGGTCTACCGTCTGCAGTCCGAGAAAGGGTTGACAGATATCCTTGGCGTGTCATTTATAGAATGGCGCCTAGAAATCATAATAAAAAAATTCCGAAAACAGTGGTAGAAAGGTGGTGAAAGACGACGCACACATTCCATTTTTTGGATTTCGGAATTGGTAAGTTTTTTTTAAACTTAACTTAACTTAAATTTTTTAAATAATTATTAACAAATCAAAAGAATTAATCATAGTGATAGTATACTTGTAATAGGAATTACTCCCCTTTATTTGTATTTCATTGTTGGAATTCCAAGTGGAACGGGATACCCGCCACCATTCAACCAAAACGAATGGATGTCAAATAGTAAATGGGAGACGCTTTTTCCCTCGTTTATGGACACAAAAATGCGTCGATATTATAAATTATTGAAAGGAGGTGGGATTAGATGTGCGGCCTTGAAGATTTTCCTATCCAAACCCAGAAACTCAGAACATGTAGATGACTATCCTGAACCCGAAAGCTTGTTTATCTTATGGGTACTGGGTCAGGCATTCTTTCCAAACTCAACTACTGTTTCTCATGTTGGTTGGTTTGAAGCGTCACAAGATCTCGAAAAAGCGCCATATTATGACCGGGGATCTGCAATTTTAGCAGAATTATACTGTGCGCTGGATAAATTGTCCATGGGCGAAAAAAACTTCACTGGTTTCTGGAGCATCATAGAGGAAAAATATCAAAATTATTATTTTTAAATTTATTATTATTACTAAATTTAAATATTTTTTATGAACGAATTTAGATTATTTAGTCAATATACGAAAATTATGGAGGAATTTGCAGTATTGGGGGTATACCTACTTCCGTGTTGGTAAACCAATCTTAAAATACGGGACACTTAGATATCCAATGTTGGACATGTATATGAAGGACAACTTAAAGAAGAACACTGGCAGCAACGTCTTTGGTTCCAGTTTTTTTTAAAGATTTCATCAGATGACTCGGAGCCACAACAACGTAGTTGTTCACCCATACATTGATTTACCTCAGTATGGTGCTGATGTTGGGGTACGTATTCTTGATTATTCTTTGCGTAGAGTTGTTTTTTACAGTCCGGAATCACAACGATGGGTTTGGTACCTGGGAGAAAGAGTGCAGTACCAAATACAAAGTATATTTGCAATTGCAATTAACCCGCCACAACAGATGCAAACCTCTACATCAGATTTTGATCGGCTGAGAGTAACCGGTTGGGAGAGGTATGAACTAAATACAAGGAGGGATATCAGTGAAGCGCAGTATGTCAACTGGTACGCGTCAATTACGGAGCCTGTAATTGAGACATAGAACATGCACATCTATGCGTTTGATTTCCCAGGCTTATCAAACATGTCCCATGATCCAAATATCGTTCCTAGTCAACCACCTCCAAGAGAGCCAAGCTTTATGACTTATACCAGGACGGGTGCAATTTCTTCATCATCTTCGTCAAATATGCCTGAAATTCGTTGGGAGCTGCAAAGTATTACTTCACAAGGTGAGCCAACCACGATCCTCATTGTTTCCCAAGGCATGAACCGTGATTATCCTTACTCCAATATCACTGTCAGTGACAAAGAGTTGCGGAGGCAACTGGACGATTTGCATTAGCGGAGCCGGCAAGTAGAGGATGTACTTGGAACAACTACGAAAATGGCAGACAGACACAATGTTTGGATTGATTCCAACTGTAAATGATGCTGGCCGGGGGTCACAGTCTTCCGATTCCACCAGGATCAACATATCATGGCACGAAAGTGAAGAAACAACGGTGGGAGAAACACAAGTACAACAGAGTTCTTCACCACATGTATCTCAACCTCAAGCATTTCGGCTTGAATCTAGGCGCATTTCATCATCATTCTCGCCCTACAACCAAAATGTGCCCTACAACCCAAATGAATGCTACACACCAACACCACCGCAACAACAAACCTCTTATATGCTTGGAGGACCGAGTACACATAGTGCTTACCAATCGCCTAATTTTGTTCAGCCAGGTCTATCAGGTCTACCCCCATTTGGATATTTACAAACTATGTTGGCTTTGGGTGATTTCCCAGGTTTATCCCCAGGACTTTCTGAATTATTGCTTCCAGAAAATAACAATGGGGGAGCTAGAGAAGAGCGACGTTATAGAGATTATTTGTAGTTTTAATTCTGCTACATGTGTAATTTTTAATTCTGCTACAGTCTTTAATTAAATAAAATTACATATGTTTGAAAATAAGCGTTTTACATTGGTTTCACTACATTACATTAGCTTCACTAATGAGAAGAAGTACTAGGTACTACAAAGAAGGGGTTGAAACTGTTCAACACCTTAAGGATTTCAAAACATTTTTCGAAAGGAAAAGCCACATTTTTTCATCTTCGCCGTTCAGAAAAAAATCTTGTTACCATCTCAGTATCAGTTTCACCTCTCAATTAGTATCGATTTACTTGTATGGTTAAAGCTATAAACTCACTTACTTCTTTCTTAATTGTACCAAAATAATGTTCTATGTCGTATATAAAACGACGACTCAGATTACGAGTGTCACTGCAGAACCCATCGTGAATAACCGCCCAGAAATTCATCCATGGATAGTTTGCCGAAGCAAGCTGAGTAGATAAAAAAAAACATAGTTTCTGCAAATAGATTCATCTTCTTCTTTAGCATATGGAACTCGTCGAACTAACCGGGGCCGAGACATGTTCGATCAAGATTTGTGAGTGAAGAGAAGAATGTGTAGAATGTGTGAATTTAGAGTTGAAATGAGGAGTATTTATAGATTTCAAAAAATGTAGCCGTTGTATCACAAGTTTTTCTGGCAGTTCTGATTGAGCCGTTGGCGACATTGGGTCAGACTCTAGCGTCTTTACTTCAGACGCGGGCGCAATTAGTGAAAACGCGCGTTTGAAGATATAACGCTAGCGTAATTTTTTCGTACGCCAGCGTTGCTAGACATGACGCCCGTCATTTCCACAAATGTGCGCTTGTTCTACCATCTCGATGTTCAAACCAACAAATATGATGGTTTGAACATCCATTTTTCATGTTTATTCATTCCATAGTGGGAGCAAAATGAACAAACTCTGAGTTTGTTCATTCCATAGGAACTGCTATAAGGTTCTGACTTGTTTTTGTCAGAGAAATTAAATCAACTTATGCGATCCTTCAACTATAACTGTATGTACACCTTTCATCATCCACCACGTGTACAGAAAGAGACACGTGGAAGGCATGCGAAACAAGATATCAAAACATGATAGCAAGCATCTCATCAGAAGATGCCACCGGTCAGCAGATCCGACGGTCAGGGACAGAGGATCACAGAGGTATGATGGCTCAGAGGAGCACCAGATAATACCCCTTGGGTGTTAATACACCCAATCCCGAGAAAGATCCCAGATCAACGGCTGAGAGGAAGTTTGACTGACACAGATGTGACCAGACAAAGAGACACTTGTCTGACACGAGCAGACATCCATCTACCCACATTAAATACCAAAGAGATATACACGTGTCAATCATATCGTGGAAGATGCGAGGATAATCCTTCGTATTCAAGCTCAGGCCGCAGCATATGCCAAAGACCTCTGCGTAATGGGCACAAAGCACAAGAAGATAATATTACAACGGCACCTCAGAAGTAGGACCTACGTTCCAACCCTATAAATACCCATCTACACTAAGAGAGAAGGGGTCGACCAATCCAGAGCAATTATAGGAGAATATAGGAGAGAGAAATAGGAAGAGTAAGTAATCCCCCTACTTTCGCAGACCTATGTATACTTTAAAGTCATTCGACTATCTTTGTAATCATTCAATACATAGTGAAACACCAGCCCCGTGGATGTAGACCTTGGTGCCGAAGCACGTAAATCTTTGTCTTATTTACATTTCAGCACCTTACATTCAGCGTTGAACTTCATGTGCTTTACATTTATACTTGATTCTCTGTTTATTACTTTATACGAACATTATTTATGATAATATTCGACTAAACAATGACAAGCTCGAAGGCTTCGATTCGATGAATCGATATAATCATCCCCTTTACACATACAACGTACAATTCTAGAATTAGACTATATGTGAATATTGTTTGTGAACACGTGGATGGCTTCGTGATTTATGTGTTCACAATCTGGCGCTAGAAACAGGGACTTTGTCCCGGTAAAAGATTTATCTTATCATGTGATTTCACCTTAAACGCGCATTATGGTTGTGCCCTATTCTGGGTTCAGCGTGCTTTCAAAACCTTTTTTATTCTGGGTTCATGGTCTTCATTTTCACAAACACCATTTCAAAGCAGACACATCCACGGCTATCTATCACAGATTTGCACGTGAGGCGTTTTTGTTTTAAAACTAAGACTTAATAATCCAGATTCATGAGTTCTCGCGACGGATCTGCCTTTTCAAGAGTTTTCCTTTTCAAAAGTAGTCTGAAAACAAGGTCCGTGATTGTTTATTAGAGGATTTGTATTGCGAAAACTAGACCGATAGAGTCTTTATGTTTCTCTTTTATTAAGGCCCTTGGGCAGCTCATTTCCTTCTATTCCAATAATTTTGCAGATACGAATGGCACTAACCCGATCCTCGTGGATATCTTTGGTTCTCTTTATTTATTACCCTATGCAGAAAAAGACTAAAAATGGAAAAGATACTAGAGGCAGGAAAAACCAAAGCCTCATCAAAGGAGACACCGAGGATTACCCCGGTCATGACCCGAAGCAAGCAGAAAGGAGACAAAGCTAAAACAGCTACTCAGAGACAGGATGCTGCGGAAATCATCTCGTCTATGAACACTAACTCCATTGCAGCCGCGGCTCTCAAAGCAGCAGCCACAAAGAACAACGCAACTGTTGCGGCCCTCCAGGCTACAGAAGCTAACAAGACTTTGGTTTCAAACCAAATCTATCAACAAAGAGAAGGGGTGGCAGAATCTATGACACATCGGCCCGCACATACAACAATCTTCGGAATGCCGTCAACCAACGGTCAGAATCAGACCATACCAGTGGTTTTAGTACCGCGGGTGAAAGCTCAACCGAGGGGACCAAACTTGGAGATACCAACAATTGAAGCTGATCCTCTGCCACCCTTAATACACACAGTAGACGAAGGGGGAACTATGGTCATAGGGGTACAAGCCGGAACTCCCAATCAGGGATCAAACCAGTCCCACCGACTGATGGTAGAGCTCGAAGAATTGAAAAAGAGCCAGCAGGTATACGCAGATGTCGTAGCTCTTCTGGCCAGGGAGAACCAAGACTTGAAAGATAGGATTGCCCAAAGCACGAAGACTAGCCAACAACTGGACGAAGCAAATTCTAAAGCACCAGAGCCTAATCGAGACCGAAGAATCATCCTAGCAAACGCCGCTAGGGGAAGCAGTGCATCCGATCCAGAATATGCCGTCGAAGACTTAGACTATTATGACAGTGAAGTTCGAAGAAAGAAACGCTCAACTGAGCATGAGAACGTGGGATATTACCGCGCAATGGAGGAGCTGCGTGATGAGATGATGGCTGAGATCAGGCAGTTAAAAGCCATACAAGGCGGAGGAAGGCTTGAAGAGGTGATGAAAGAAGCTAACTCCACGCCCCTAACTCATCGCCTGGCAAATACCCCCATTCCGTTAAAGTGCCCTGTCCCAACTTTTGAATGCTATGACGGATCCAGTGATCCCGTGGCACATATCCGGTATTATAATCGTATATTAGCCCGATGGAGTCAAAACGACGCCGTCCTCTGTAGTTATTTCCCATCAAGTCTGAAGGGATCGACTTTGTCTTGGTTTGACTACCTGCCACCTGATTCCATCAACTCCTACGATCAACTCGCAGAGAAATTCTTGAGAACCTACATGTACAACAAAGCTTTCAACACCGGAATGGATAAACTTTTTTCTCTGGCAATTGGTTACAAGGAGAACACGAGGGAATACACCAACAGATGGCACAAGATCTGCCAAGCCATAGGGAGTGTGGATCTCGTAGTAAGCATCAACTGCTACAAGTGGGGATTAGACCGAATGAGTCCACTATTTGTTGAGATCCACGGAAGCGTACCTAAGACAGAAGGAGATCTTCGAATAATTATTGAGAAGTATGCTCGTCTTGAAGAAATCCAGCGTGATAACCCGAGGGCACAAACGCACAGGTCTCACCGTACCAATTCCGCAGAGCAAACCAACGGGGCCAAAAGAAATAACTCAGTGGAACGACCGCACGAAGATAGGAAGGAACGAAGAGATGAACGACGAAAAGACGATCGAAAATTCGAATATCAGGTTAACACGAAGCTTAATGCTAGCTACGCTCGGATCTTGCGAGAGATCAAAGGAAGGAAAAATTTGGAGTGTTCGTGGTCTAAGGGAAAACATCCCCCAAGGACCGAGAAGTCTAAAGATTACTGTGAGTATCATTGCTTCAATGGACACCAGACCGAGAAATGAAAAAACCTCAAAATAATGATCCAAAAATTGATTGATGCTGGCGAACTCAAGAAATACATACGAAAGGATCTCACCAAGGACAGATCCAAACGAACCAAGCAAGTCCAACTTTCAGAGGGAAACCGCACAATCAATACCATCTCGTGTTCCGAAGCCGCAGGGCCCTCACTTACAACGCAGATAGGAAAGAGGCTACGAAAGCAATTCGAAGACCACTGCGAATTATATAAGATTGATAGCGTAGAGGTGGACGAGCACGAAGAGTGGATGGACGCACCTATCATCTTCGATACTGAAGATATCGAAGAAGATATGGAAGACCATAACGATCCCTTGGTCCTCACACTACCAGTGGCCGGATGTAACCTCAAAAAGATCCTCATCGACGGGGGAAGCTCAGTGAACGTTCTATTCTACGACGCCTTCAAACGGATGAAGCTCCATGATGAACAGCTGATGACCTCTTATTACACCATCTACGGGTTCAACGGAGCGCCCACAAAGCCATTGGGAGACATCGTGTTGCAGGTGAACGCCGGGCCCATGAAAGTAGAAACACGATTCAGCGTGGTACACACCCCATCCCCCTATAACGTCATTATTGGACGAAAGTGGGTACATAAACTCAAGGGAGTGGCAGCAACTTACTACCAATATCTCAGGTTCCCTACACCCGAGGGAGAAATGGAAATCAAGGGAGATCGGGTCTCTGCAAAAGAGTGCCAGGCCACTCAGGATCGTATCAACAACGAACAGGAAGAGCAACGAAAAACCCAAAGGATCAAAAATAAAGAAGCTGCGAAAGAAAAGGCCATAGACTTGTTCCTCAAGAAAACCGCAGGGAAGGGCTTGACAAAGGATGATAATGTCCTTAACACAAAAGCAAGTACTTCAGCAGCCAACGAAGGACAAAAACATACCAAATAGCAATTAAAGAACGCCCCAGTCCTTGGGGACCCGAAGCCGGTGTTCACACCAGTGGAGCCCGTAAAAGAAATCAACATAGGAACGGAAGAAAACCCGAAGATGATCAAAGTAGGGACCATAATGGACGAAAAAAGAGAAGATTCCTTAACCAAATTACTTAAAGAATACGCGGATGTATTCGCCTGGAAGTTAGGATACATGCCGGGGATTGATCCGAAAATAATCCAACACGAGCTGCGCATCAAACCAGGCACGCCACCTTTCAGGCAGAAAATACACCAGAGTATCATAAGGCAGTAGAAAAAGAACTTCGAAAACTACTAGAAGCAGGCTTCATCAAGGAAGTCAAATACCCTACATGGATCTCCAACATGGTCGTCGTTCCTAAGAAGAATGGAGGGGTTAGGATATGCATCGACTTTACTAACCTCAACAAGGCATGTCCAAAAGACAGCTATCCCCTACCGAGCATAGATCAACTGGTTGAAGCAGTGGAAGGGTACGAAGAGCTGTCATTCATGGACGGATATTCTGGTTACAACCAAGTAGCCCTGGCAGAAGAAGATCAACTACACACAGCATTCTACACCCCGCATGGCCTTTATTGCTACACTAGAATGCCCTTTGGACTTTGAAACGCAGGGGCAACTTACCAGAGAATGGTCGATGTTATCTTCAGGCCATGGATTGGTAGTACCCTAGAAGTCTACGTTGATGACATGCTCGTCAAAAGTAGGCTGCGCAAAGATCACGACCAGGACCTGAGAGATATTTTCGAAGCAATGAAGAAACATCACATGAAAGTAAATCCAGAAAAATGCACCTTCGGTGTCACCTCAGGGAAATTCCTCGGATATCTGGTAACAAAAAGGGGTATTGAGGTAGACCCCGCGAAGATTCAGGCCGTAGTGGAAATGCCATCTCCGAAGAATTTAAAAGAAGTGCAAAAGCTCAATGGGTCCTTAGCAGCCTTGGGAAGGTTTATTGCCCGATCCTCGGACAAATGCAAACATTTTTTCAATATTCTCAAAAAAGGGAGTAAGTTTGAATGGACCGCAAAATGCGAAGAAGCCTTCCAAAGAATCAAGGAACACCTGGCTTCAATTCCAATCCTAAAGAAGCCTGATCCAGATGAGGTTTTGGCATTGTACATAGCAGCGACAGAAGACGCAGTTAGCGCAGTGTTGGTCAAAACCAATACGAAGATAGAACATCCTATCTATTATGTCAGCAAGACCCTCAATTATGCGGAAAGGAATTATACGAAGATCGAACAACTCATCTTGGCATTAGTATGGGCTACTCAAAATCTGAGAACCTATTTCCTAACTCACTTCATCCGCGTCCCATGCAAAGCACCACTGGAAGCAATCCTCAAAAGCGCGGGAAAAGTAGGTAGAATAGCCAAGTGGAACACCCACCTGGACCAGTTCAACATCATTCATTAAATTCAACATTCCCAAAAATCCCAAGTTTTGGCGGATTTCTTAGCAGACCTCCCCCTGGAAAACGATGAAGAGATTAGGGGAATACCATAAGCCGACGAGGAAAGCAAGGATCCAGTTGATGTCCTCGAACCCGCGAGTCAAAGACAATGGGAAGTCTTCTTCGATGGTTCCAAAAATAAGGAAGGGGCAGTAATAGGCATTGTCATCACCACCCCAACTGGAGAAAGGATCGTACATGCACTCAGGTTAGAATTCAAAGAGCATACTAACAACATCGTCGAATACGAGGCAGTCGTACATGCCCTCCGCTTAATAATAGAGATGGGGGTAACTGATGTAAGACTGAAAAGTGATTCGCAGCTTGTCATACGGCAAATAGGGCTCGAATACAATGTGTACGACGACACCCTCTCAGCTTACATGGCCTTGGTTCAAAAATTGGCATCACAAATTCCGAACATCAAGTTCCGGCACTTATGCAGAAGGGATCTCAGGCACGCGGATGCCCTAGCATATATATCATCCATGCTGAAGGACAAGAGTATCGAAGCAATCAAAATAACAAGGGTATACGAGCCTTCGATTGCATCACAATTTTCCTTTGCTACTAATCAAGATACAGTGGAAGAAAATATCGAAGATCAGGTGGGAGAAGACATCCGTGACGATTTTGACGAAGAAGATATCCTGTCAAGAGCAAATCAAGACGAAGATTTCAACAACGAAGATGATTGGAGAATGATGATCCATGCGTTTCTCAAGAACCTTACCCGCGGATCACAAACAAACCAGGAAAATACCCTCCAAATTAGGAAGATATGATCTTCGGGATGGGATCCTGTATAAGAAATCGTTCCTCGGACCGTTACTACGTTGCTTATCCAGGAAAGAGGGGCATCGAATTCTAAACGACATCCATTATGGTGACGCAGGGAATCATAGCGGCATGAGATCACTAGCCGACAAAGCAAAAACGCAAGGATATTACTGGCCCACAATGATACAAGATGCTGCAAGAATGTCCCGACGATGTGAAGAATGTCAGCGTTTCGCCAAAAAGATACACGCACCAGCAACAACGTTGAATTCTGTGGATAGCCCGTGGCCATTTTCAAAATGGGGCATAGATATCGTTGGGCCTTTCATCGAAGGATCAGGGAAAAGACGATTTTTGATAGTAGCCACGGACTATTTCAGTAAATGGGTGGAAGCCAAAGCCTTAGCCAGGATCAGAGACATGGACGTGTTTACTTTCATATTCCAAAACATTATTTGCAGGTTCGGCATACCAGCGGAAATCGTGTCCGATAATGGTAAACAATTACAGGGGAAAAACATAGACATGCTCTTCGACACTTTCAAAATAAGGAAAAACAAGTCCACCCCCATATACCCTCAAAGCAACGGACAAGCGGAAGCTACTAACAAGACCCTCGCCCTTATCCTCAAAAAGCAATTAGACGAACACAAGGGGCGATGGTGTGAACAGCTACACAATCTATTATGGGCATACAGGACAACACGAAGATCTGCCACTGGGGAGTCCCCATTTCTCCTCACTTATGGAGCTGAAGCAGTCATCCCAACAGAGATCCTCATGCCAACCACAAAGACCGAAGCATGGGAGAAAAATCTCACAACATACATGATGTTAGAGAGACTGGATGACCTGGAAGAAAGGAGGGAAACAACATTGCAAAAGATGGAAAATTATCAACGGAGACTAGCGAGAGAGTACAACAAAAAGGTTAAGCTTCAAAATTTTGTAGAAGGTCAGTATGTGCTAAGAACAATCCCGCAGTATCAACGACAGAAGAAATAGGGAAAGTTAGAACCTACATGGGGAGGACCTTTTATAATACACGACATTGCGGGAAACGGTTCCTACTATCTTCGCAATCTGAAAGGCGAGGTCCTCCGGCACCCTTGGAATGCTAAATGGCTCAAACCGTACTACCCATAGGAACAGCGCAACTTTGCATCTGCGTGAAGAATACCAGAAGAAGAAGGCAGCGTAACCGCTTTACATGTTTCTATCTCTGGACGAGGAGTAGCAGGCCTCAACCTATCAATCAAACAAACTTTTTGGGAAATCTTCAAGCAAACGAAATGGTCAAAAGGCCCGCTGGGTGAACACATGTACATTACATAATAAATTAACAATATTGGGGAAAGTAGTTAATCTACAATCTCTCAGGGCTCCCCTATCAGTGTCTATGAGTGTAAGACCAGGGGGAAGGCACCCAGCAGAAAGATATACCCAACCAATTTTAAGGCAGCGGGTCGACGAAATGGGTGCGTGTAAATATTTCAAATAAGCATTCCATATCCTAGAACGCTGCCTCGGCCCCCACCGTTTGGGAATCCTCTGGCCTAGGATTCTCCAGCGGGGTGACATGTCTCAAGACGATCACGAAGGTATTTACCTTCGGTATCGCACCCAAACACTCTCAACTTTTTACAAAGCAAGTTATTTCTAGTTTAACACTTCACAATACTTAAAATAAAGATGAATTGATAACGCAGGTATGCCAAAAGGATGATCAATTTCATAAAGAGTTGATTACAAGTTCAGCAAATAAGATAAAGCAGGAAACACATCAAAAAATGATCCGAAATTATATAATCAACAAGGATCAACTTTCTATGACTAATAAAAGAAATCTACTTGGACGATACAGCTCCATCAACAAGGTTGTCTCTGCGAGATGAAGGTACGCTACCACCTGAAGAAGGCCCAGAAGAACCAGGCAAGGGCGCGGGAAGGGGACGACGCGGATAATTCTTGACAAGACCATGTTCGACTTTAAGATCAAGTTCAATCTTATCTAGGACTTTGTTGGTATCCTCAGCCAACTGACATCGAGATTTATAAGTGATAACAGCGGTCCGCTGGTTGGCCTGAGACAACAATGCAGATAGGCGTTCCGCCTCTTTGGAGGCAATCTCCGCTGCTTCCTCACGAGACGCGGCCAACCCTTTGAAATAGTTGGCTTGTCCTTCCTGCTGCACTAAGGAAGATTGAGTTTTTTTAAGCTCATCATTTGCTGCGTGAAGCTGTCCCTCGAGTGCTGAAAACAAGAAATACCAAGGGGTTAAAACGAAGAAATAACAGAATCACACTCGATAAAACGAGGTTATACATTCTACATTAGCCTAAGCCTCTTCATACTCATTAACAACTGCGTCTCGAGCCTCATCAAGAAAGTCATATTCGTCGGATAGTTTCTTAATCCGTGTGAAGGTTCGTAAGAGCAAATTGACTCGCGTCTAAGTCTACCTGCTTCATTGAATCCAAGTGACGAAGATGATTGAATTCGTCATTCATCTCCCCCATCCTTTTATGGAGTCGATACACATTCACTTCAAGATCTCTTTCAGATTCCACTTGGCGAGCAACATCAGCTCGAGACGCTGCTAGGGCTTTACTAAGAGCACCAACCTCAGCCCTAGCATTATCTCTTTCCTCGGAAAGATGCAGCATACTATTCCTAACCCCGGGGCCTAAGAAAGAACGAGCCTATTGTAACTCTCCTTCCAAAAAGCGCACTCTAGCCTCTAAGTCCGAAGCATGTCCTCGAGCATCACGCAGGTTGTCACGCGTCCATAGCAGTGTACCATTAAACAGATAACGATCATGATTGTACTTATTTTTCATATCAACCATCAGTGTTCGCTTTTCACGCCACTCAGCTGCTAAGGCGTTGTGCTCATCTGCACAAGCATTCCACTTTACGGCTTCGCTTTTCAACTTACCCACCAACTCTGCAATGCGGGATTTCTGTCGTTCCCTTTCTTTCCAAAACCATATGAGATCGGGGACTCCACCCACTGAAGATAGGGTGGGGAGACTGAGACAGAACAACAGAGTACAAATAGGGAATCACGAGGAGTAAAAGACCAATAAAAAAAATACGAACATGTGAGGGACGATACATTTCTGCGAGCTTGCTCCAATTCGTTGCGGACTATAGCAAGTTCCGAACGGAGACTCTCCTCGACATTACCCAGCCGCTCCTTTTCCTTCAGGCGACCCTTCAGTTCACTTATTTCCATCTCGGCCGCAGATAGTTCTTCTTCTCTATGACGAAGATTAGCCTCCAACTTTAAAGACTTTGCTTTAAAGAATTGGTATAGAACATGGTTACAATGTTCGCTCCTCATCATCTATGTCACAAACGACAAACATTATTATACCCAAGGGATCGGATATCGCGAAGAATACAATGTTCGTATATCATGAGGGAATCAGTACAAGGACTTACCTCTAAGACACGCTGCTGGGGAAAACCGTATTGATACCCATCAGCTATGGCCATCATATCAGCAACAGAGGAGGGAGGGTCAACCACTAGGTTAGCTTCTGAAGCTCTCAGATTCTTCTCCCACATCTCAACAACGCGGACTTCAGAAGACACTTGCATCATCTGACGAGTATAAGCGTCAGAATTCTTCTCACCAGGGACCACTGGGGCAGGGTTGGGGACGAATATCAGACTTTTCTTCTTAATACAAGCCAAAATGGCATCTTCGTCTTCAGGCATTAGCGAGTAAGGGAAATCCTCTGAAGGAGATTCAACCGCAGACTTCCCTTTGGCTGTTCTCCCCTCACTCGCGCAAGTCTCGACATCAACAGCCTCAGTATAACCACCGGCGTTTTCATCCTGCTGACCGGTGGCATCTTCTTTACCAATATCCCCAAGCACATCCCAATCATCATTTGGGGAAAGCAATGAGAAGTCTTCGGCAAGACCCATGGCAGCATTCACATCAAAGGATTCCCCCGCGGAATATATCCTACCGAAAGAAAATTCAGGGGAAATAGCGGGCAGAGTACCCACACCAACAATATTATCGCCAACAGGGGAAGATCCACCCCCGCCAGTACCACCAACGGTAATATTTCCCTCAGACTCACCATCACCACCCGCGACAATTCCTTCTTCACCATCACCACCCGCGACAACTTCTTATTCACCATCACTACCTTCGTCATCAGGGTGAGAAGTGTCGGTACGCTCTTCTCCATCGAACATTTCTTCATCCTCAGCATACCCTTCGTTTACAGGACTCGTAACCTCCTCATAAACCTCAGCCTCACCGGTAACCACAGTAGAAGATTGTTTGGGTCCAAGTTTCTTCTTATTCGACACCTACAAACCAGTACACATCCCCACAAAGGCTCATTTTTTCCCTCACTTCAAAAATAAAAATTATTTCAAGCAAGGAAAAAGGGGCAAATAGAATAGAGAATATAAGAAGAAATTATACCTTGGCAGCAGCAACACTCTTCGTTGGATGGGTAGCACCAGAACCCTCCTCCTCATCTCCATCAACGACATCAAGAGCGTAAGGAAAATTCATGCTCGCGAAATTCGGACGCCAAGGACAGAAATCTCCATAACGAGCAGGAGGAGTTTCACGAGGCTTGCTGTTTTCAGAAGGACGCCAACCGCGCGGACCCGGAATCCAACCATAAGCCCAAGGACCAACTAGCTCAATAATAGTAGCATGTGATTCATAATCATGGTCACGCTTAATCCTTTCACGAGCAGGAAAGAGTTTCCGTTTAGCAGATCCCTCAGTACCAGGAACATACTTCAGCTTGGCATCACTCACCTCACTCAAAAGACGAATTTCACCACGGGGAGCAGCAATATTACGAAGACTAACACTCCACGGCTTACGGTTTCTACTGTTGACATAATCCCCAAAAGAACTGTTAAAATTCTGAGGAGTGTACCACTCTCTCTCAGCAGGATTTGGAACATAGAAGGTCATCATAGTCTCTCCCTTGCTTCGCAGGTAACATTCCTTCAGTGAACGAAGATAATTCCCAGATAGTTGTGACACGGAACGATTATGAGTGTTCGTGGAAGAGCCTTCGCGACTAGCCAACACGTTATAATAAAAGGAGTCACCCGACTTATATAGGGGCAACATGAGACCCGCCTCGAAGGCTCCAACCGTAGTCAACAGATGAAACTCGTCAAACTGATACTTAGCAAGGAGCTCGTAAGTGATATCATCGTCAGGTGCATAGAAGCGAACCTCAAAAGCATGAAGTTCATGTTTTTCCTTGAACATCTCAAGATCAATATGCTTGAAAGTGACTTTCTTCTTACCAACTGAAACGCTGCGTATCACGGGGACAGTTTCTTCTTCGTCTGCGGAATCAGAAGTAAGACTCAATTCCGAAGCTTTCCTTTTAGAAGGAAGATTTTTAGACGGATCAGCTCTCGACATAGTACCCTTGAAGTACTTTCCTTTGAAAGAAACCGCGGGAGGAGGCGGCAAAGATTTCTGCGGAGGCACTGAAGGAGGAGCCATTGAACGAAGGGGCGGAACATCCAGTGTTTCAGTACGAGGAGGAGGAGCCCGCGTACTCCTAGAGTCATCACGAGGAGGAGCCTACGTACTCCTAGAATCTTCACGAGGACGAGAAGGGGCGCGGTTAACAGCATACCTAGATCCAGAAGGACCCTTCGGCACATCCCCTTTCTTAGTAGGCACAACCTTCGCACCAGAGGAAGATGAAACCCTATGACCCCGAGGATCCGATTGCGAAGACTTGTAAGGACCTTGCCCAAGTGGAGATCTGTCAGAATCTCGACGCGGAGGGGATCTTGGCGGACTAGACGGCGGGGTTTGGTAAGGAGCCCGCGGACGATCAGACATATCTACAAGGAAACACAAAAACAGTTTAGAGAAGAATACGAGGAGATCACTAAAGATCAAAAAAACCCATAATTGATGGTTCATCCGGATAAACATTAAAAACCCTAAGAACTAAAAATAACCAGAAATACTCCATCCAACTCCAGGGATAATACTTAGATACAGACTCACAGACTTTGTAACAAAGAACAGGGGTAAGCATATATGCTTCGACATGTGTGTTCTTCATCACAAAGCCAACAATACAGCAGCAGGAAACAAACGGGTAGATACATAGATAAATCAATGATGAGCAGCTAATGAAAAACCCCATACCTGTATAGAAGAGGACGACAAGCACCAACCACAGTCGAAGAAAGGAGGATCGGAGATATCAAAATCTAGTTGTCTGCGATACAGGGGCAACAACAATCGAGAGCGAAAGAGACAGAAAATTGAATGTTGTTATCTTCCTCACAAGAATGACGATAATAAATGACTAAAGAACAAGAATAGAAAACAAGAAGAGGATGAACACTGACAAGAAGAGGATAAAAGTTTTTTTTTCACATTCTCTTTCCTATTTATGAAGCTAGAGAAGACAATAAATGTTCCTCGTACCAAGGAGCAGTTATGAGGAAAGTTAATGCAAAGTGGGAAACGTGTAGGACGACCTTTCTTCTTCTAAATTGCAAAATACGCCCAAGTCAGAAGAAGAGGGGCAAATTGTATGTACACCTTTCATCATCCACCACGTGTACAGAAAGAGACACGTGGAAGGCATGCAAAACAAGATATCAAAACATGATAGCAAGCATCTCATCAGAAGATGTCACCGGTCAGCAGATCCGACGGTCAGGGACAGAGGATCACAGAGGTATGATGGCTCAGAGGAGCACCAGATAATACCCCTTGGGTGTTAATACACCCAATCCCGAGGAAGATCCCAGATCAACGGCTGAGAGGAAGTTTGACTGACACAGATGTGACCAGACAAAGAGACACTTGTCTGACACCAGCAGACATCCATCTACCCGCATTAAATACCAAAGATATATACACGTGTCAATCATCTCGTGGAAGAGGCGAGGATAATCCTTCGTATTCAAGCTCAGGCCGCAGCATATGCCGAAGACCTCTGCGTAATGGGCACAAAGCACAAGAAGATAAGATTACAACGGCACCTCAGAAGTAGGACCCACGTTCCAACCCTATAAATACCCCTCTCCACTAAGTGAGAAGGGGTCGACCAATCCAGAGCAATTATAGGAGAATATAGAGAAATAGGAAGAGTAAGTAATCCCCCTACTTCTGCATACCTATGTATACTCTAAATTCATTCGACTATCTTTGTAATAATTCAATACATAGTGAAACACCAGCCCCGTGGATGTAGGCCTTGGTGCCGAACCACGTAAATTTTTATCTTATTTACATTTCAGCACCTTACATTCAACGTTGAACTTCATGTGCTTTACATTTATACTTGATTCTCTGTTTATTCCTTATACGAACATTATTTATGATAATATTCGACTAGACAATGACAAGCTCGAAGGCTTCGAGTCGGTGAATCGATATAATCATCCCCTTTACACATACAACGTACAATTCTAAAATTAGACTGTATGCGAATATTGTTTGTGAACACGTGGATGGCTTCGTGATTTATGTGTTCACAACAACCTAAAAAAAGTCCATATTCAAGCCAAAAAAAAGTCTATCATTCAATGTTAAAGGATACAGTTGGGAAGAAGTTTATGTTCTGCAATCTCACTCCATTAGTAAAATGGGCATCTGTTGAAAAGTACTGTAATTTTAACTAAAGAGAGCTCGCGTACCTTGACCAACCAGCCTCATTAAACTCGTGTTGGTCACTATTCCGCGGTGGAACAAGCAAATATATGAGTTTTGCTGGTTTTGCTAGCTGGAGACTATTCTTCCACATTACTAAATGTGGGAGCCGCTAACTTTTATTGCTTCAACTTTAAGGCGGCAACTACTGCTTAGCAGGGAGTAGGGGGACGGACCTATTCGCATTATTTTCTTTTGCTCTAAATGCGTATCAATTTAATCGCGTGTTCAGTAATTACTCTTTATGAGACAAAGGACGAAGTTAAGGAGTACGAAGTTGGTAACGTTATGTTGCATTTTTCATGTACAATCGATTTAGAGAGTTGGTGCATCAATAGAAAACGTATGTTCAGTAATAGCAAATCAGACTTGAGGACAGGTTTAGGACACTTGTAGACTAGATAGAGGAAGGCATTATCTTTACAGCAATGCAATTTAGGACAGTACTAGTGGTGGTTAAGCCATTTATGTTGCGTCTGTAACAATAAAACACTCAAGAAAGATGTTAGAAAGATGTAAGAATAAAAGGATTAATTTCTGGAAAGTAAATAGACACTCAATTGGACTGCAAACAGAGGAAAGAGTCACGTGTTCAACACGCTGTCCTTAACACGATAGTTGACCGGTACGCCTCAAAAATGAGTGATGCTTATACCCTGTGGTCAAGTCATATCCAGGATAAAACTGCCCGTTGCAAGCACTGTTAGCACTATAGTACTTGCCCACTCTTACGACCTCAACAACAATTGCGCACAGAATGAAAACAAAGGACCATACAGGGGGAGAAGACGAAAAGAAGAGGATAGTAGCTCTTCTGGATACAAATTGAAATGAAAAAAATGATCGACTTATATAGGGTAGAAGTGAGAGAGGTCTCATTAACGCGCATTAAAACAATTAAAATTAATTTCCAAACGGTTTAAAACGTTCATGCATCATAATGTCGATCTAAAACGTTCGTGCATCATAAATATAAAACGTTCATGCATAGACATAATGTCGCCCAAAGATTTATTTTGTTTGAAATCTTTTAAGTATTAATTCAAAAATTCAAAAGAAGTTTTGGCAAAAAAGATAAGTCTTGACCCACAACCACACCCACACCCACACCCGAGCCCGGCCCGGCCCGCCCGCACGGACGGACGACGGCGTGTGCTTCGGTGCGAAGCACCGCGCGTGTGTGAAAATGTGTGATTGCACCAACTAGCCCATTTCCTAAGTCCCCTCCCTCGCACAAAAGTGCTAATGACCCAAGGGCAACTCTAATATCAAAATTTTCAATATTTATGGAGAGGTATCATCTTTAGTTTTCCTTATGTGGGACTAAAGGTTCATTCACAAATAGTGAAAATGAGCTAGTGTCCTTAGTGACCAATAGATCCTAAGTTCCAATCCCACCAAGACCAAAAACCAAACTATTTTATAAACTCATTTTCTCTAACAATCCCCCACATGAATGAAATACCGATAAAAAATCAGAAAACGGAAAGCGAGAAATACCACTTAGGCAAGAGGTGTCCATGAGGTCTTGAACATTTGCTTAGTGAGAAATTTCCGGAACTACTTGATGGACAGTGAACGCGATGTCTTGAACTACCATCGTTTGGTGTAATCCGCGATAATAACCACGCGTGATATCTCTCTAGGTGCTGTCGAGTTCGTGTCGTTGTGTCCTTTTTGGCCCTGGACAAATCCCGTTTCTCCGAATGCTCTATAGAATCATCTCTCTTCTCATAGGAAGCGACCCACTTCCACATTCAGATAGGTGAGTTCTATCAAGAGTGTTTACTGCTACACCTCACTTCAATCTAAAATTGAAACTATAGAACTCATTGAGACTTAATAGAAAGTCATCCTCACATGCAGTCACACTATCACGTCTACACCATAGGGAAGGGGCAGAGAATGAATTCTCTGATAGTGTTTACCTTGACCCGCCACAAATTAGTTTCTCATTCGAAACCTTTATCTTGGGATCTCCAGTCAGCAAGGTTGAGTATCCTTCATGGCAAGTTTATTTAATGAGCCTAAGCCCCATCCCCTTAGATGCATTACTAACTATCTCCTTGGACAAACCTTTCGTCAAAGGGTCCGCGATATTCTCCTTGGACTTAACCCAATCAATGGAAATAACGCCTTTTGAGATTAGTTGTTTTAGGGTATCGTGTCTTCTTTTTATGTGTATAGACTTCCCATTATAGTAGCTGTTTTTAGCTTTAGCTATGGCAGCTTGATTATCACAATGTATAGATATAGCCGGCACAGGCCTATGCCAGAGAGGAATGTCTTCTAAAAAGCATCTTAGCCAAGCGGCTTCCTCTCCTGCTTTATCTAGCGCAATAAACTCAGATTCCATAGTCGAGCTATGCAGGTCTGTTTGGAACTCTTCCAAGAAACATCCCCACATGCTAGAGTGA
Organism: Papaver somniferum; assembly: GCF_003573695.1. NCBI lineage: Eukaryota > Viridiplantae > Streptophyta > Magnoliopsida > Ranunculales > Papaveraceae > Papaver > Papaver somniferum. The sequence continues at coordinate 120,360,741 of NC_039363.1, read as the reverse complement.
AAACATATCCACTCGTAGGCTTAGACTCCTCTGAGTCTGATATCCATTTTGCATCACAAAATCCCTCAAGGACGGCAGGATACCTTTCATAATTCAAACAAAAGGTCAACGTGTATTTCAAATACCTCAACACTCTAAAAAGTGCATCCCAGTGTTCCTGCCCTGGATTACAAGTATACCTACTTAACCTACTCACAGCATAAGCAATGTCTGGCCTAGTACAGTTCATCAAATACATCAGACTTCCTATAACTCGTGATTATTCAAGTTGTGATACTCCATTACCTCTGTTCTTTTTGAGTTTACAACAAGGATCATACGGAGTATAAGCAGGTTTACAATCAAAATGATTGAATTTTCTAAGCACAGATTCAACATAATGAGATTGACTAAGACTATAACCGTTAGAATTTCTCCTAATTTTCATCCCTAAGATTACATCTGCAGGGCCTAAGTCTTTCATGTCAAAGTTATCATTCAGCATGTTCTTAGTGGAATTAATTACATCCATGTTTGTACCAAGTATAAGCATATCATCAACATACAAGCATACAATCACACAGGCATCATTTACAAGCTTAGTATATACACACTTGTCAGATCCATTGATTCTAAAACCACTAGAAAACATTACATGATCAAATTTTTCATGCGATTGTTTAGGTGCTTGTTTCAATCCATACAAAGATTTTTTCAGTTTACAAACTTTGTTTTCACAACCTTTCACTACAAAGCCTCAGGTTGTTCCATGTAAATTTCTTCATCTAATTCACCATGTAGAAAAGCTGTCTTTACATCCATTTGATGTATTTCTAGGTTATGAACCGCGGCAATAGCAATTAACATCCTAATGGAAGTAATTCTCGTAACGGGTGAGTAAGTATCAAAGAAATCTACACCTTCCTTTTGTTTGTAGCCTTTGATTACTAACCTAGCCTTGTATTTTTGAATAGTTCCATCTATGTTACGTTTCCTCCTGAAGATCCATTTACATCCTATGGCCTTACACCCTGGAGGTAAATCTACTATCTCCCATGTATCATTTTCTTTGATGGATTCCATTTCACTAATAGAAGACTCTTTCCACCACGGAGCTTCAGAAGAAGTCATGGCTTCTCTATAAGTCTGAGGATAAGACTCTGCTAGTGTTAAGAAGTCAGGTCCAAAATAGGTTTTGGTTCTATCCCTTTTACTCCTCCTAAGATCAAATTCTACTTCATCTTCCTCTAAAGGTAAAGTCTGACTGGTTGAAGGAACATCTAGGGGATCAACACCTCTCTTACGAGAGTCATATTTTAAAGGAAAAATATTTTCAAAAAACACAGCATCCCTAGAGTCCATAATAGTATTTACACCAATTTCAGAAACATCAGAATTCACAACCATAAATCTATATGCAGGTGTATGCTCAGGATACCCTATGAAGACACAGTCAACAGTTTTGGATCCTATCTTGGTTGCTTTAGGTTTAGGGATCTGAACCTTATCCAAACACCCCCACACTTTAAAGTATGCTAAAGAAGGTTGTCTACCTTTCCACAATTCATATGAAGTTTTATCTGATCCTTTAAAAGGTACTCTGTTCAGGATATAGCAGGCTGAGAGGACAGCTTCCCCCCACAAGTTCGAAGGTAATCCTGAACTAATTAACATGGAATTCATCATCTCCTTAAGGGTGCGGTTCTTACGTTCAGCTACTCCATTCGACTGAGGTGAATAAGGAGGGGTAACCTCGTGTATTATGCCATGTTCTACACAGAAATATCCTATAGGAGTTATGTACTCACCACCACGGTCAGACCTAATGGTTTTAATGGTAGTATTTAATTGGTTTTCAACTTCTAGTTTTTACCTCTTAAATGCTTCTAAGGCATCATCCTTACCTCTAAGCAAATATATATGACAGTACCTAGTACAGTCGTCTATAAAAGTAATAAACCATTTCTTACCACCTCTAGTTTGAACTGATTTCATGTCAACTAGGTCTAAGTGAATTAATTCTAAGGGTTTAGAATTTCTATGAACATTTTTGCTAAAAGGTTTTCTAGCATACTTTGATTCTACGCATATTTCACATTTGTGTTCCTTTTCCAAACTAAATTTGGGTATGCAGCCCACATTAGCTAGTTTAAGCATAAACTTATAATCTACATGTCCAAGTCTACCATGCCAAACATTCAAAGACTCACAAACATAAGCAGAAGAATCAAAATTATTCATTACAGCAGAGTTCATATTAAGCTTATATAGACCCTAAGTCCTATAACCGTTGCCTGAAAATCACCGCCCTTAGTTACGACAAGTTTTACTGATTAATTTAATATCTTAAATCTTTTACCATCTTCAGTAGAACAAGATACAAGATTCTAGCTTGCATATGCCCGGAACATGAAAATTCATTTAATGTGAGAATGTTTTATATATGAGCTTCTTCTCGACCTTTCCCTTTTATGCAACCTCTGTCGCAAATGAGTTACTCATATAGAGTTTCTCAACATCCCTTATTCTCAGATAAGAGGTGAACAGATCTTTGTTTTAACAAACATGCTTAGTGGCTTCAGAGTCCACTCCAGTCTCTCACATAGGTTATCATGCCACAAAGGTCGTTCTAGTTTGTTTTAACTAAATTAGCATTATCTTTCTGCTTATTAAGGTTTTATGTTGTCTACACATTTTTTACAAACATAACAATCTCCCTTAATTAAATTAATGCTAGATTTAGATATGCGAAACGTACCTTTCTTACGAGAGCGATGCGTAGTGTTCCATTTAACATTCTCACCTTTGCCATCTTTGGAAGATTTATTTTCAGCCACATGCGCCTATTAGCCATGTCCCTTGTAGATGACACCTTTATTCACAAACCACAATTCCGTATCAGAAACTAAAATATGAATTTTGAAGATAACATCTAAATTTACAAACTTCGTTTGAACCACCATTTCAAAAAACTCATGGTTGCCCCATAAATAATAATTTATTTAACAACAAATTTCTGCTCGTCAGAATTTTTCAGGAACATTTCTCTGTTTTGTAAAATATCGGAAAAATACTTTTACGACTCCAGAAATTCTGAAATTTTACGTGGGTAACTATCATGATGTCTATTAAATTATTTCTAAAAGGGTTTATGAAAATTCTCTCCAAGTTAGGAGATAAACTCGAAACTTTACGGCTGACCCAATTTTTTTTTTTGCTTTTTCACTCCACAAATTACATCCATGATTGTTGAGCGCAATAGTTAAATGCAAGGAACAATCAAATAAACAAATATTATTATTACTTATCTTCTTTATGAGTTCCCCAGAAAATTTTGCTGATCCATCAACATTGTTCTTACTCATTGTTACAGATAGAAAAAATAACTATCGTGTTAAGATTGTTGCGTCTGTAACAATAAAACACTCAAGAAAGATGTAAGAATAAAAGGATTAATTTCTGGAAAGTAAATAGACACTCAATTGGACTGCAAACAGAGGACAGAGTCACGTGTTCAACACTGTCCTTAACACGATAGTTGACCGGTACGCCTCAAAAATGAGTGATGCTTATACCCTGTGGTCAAGTCCTATCCAGGATAAAACTGCCCGTTGCAAGCACTGTTAGCAATACAGTACTTGCCCACTCTTACGACCTCAACAGAAATTGTGCACAGAATGAAAACAAAGGACCACACATGGGGAGAAGACGAAAAGAAGAGGATATTAGCTCTTCTGGATACAAATTGAAATGAAAAAAATGATCGACTTATATAGGGTAGAAGTGATAGAGGTCTCATTAACGCGCATTAAAACAATTAGAATTAATTTCCAAACGGTTTAAAACGTTCATGCATCATAATGTCGATCTAAAACGTTCATGCATCATAATGTTGATATAAAACGTTCATGCATCATAAATATAAAACGTTCATGCATAGACATAATGTCGCCCAAAGATTTATTTTGTTTGAAATCTTTTAAGTATTAATTCAAAAATTCAAAATAAGTTTTGCCAAAAAAGATAAGTCTTGACCCACACCCACACCCGAACCCGAGCCCGAGCCCGGCCCGGCCCGCCCGCCCGCACGAACGGACGGCGGCGACGGCGTGCGTGCTTCGGTGTGAAGCACCGCGCGTGTGTGAAAATGTGTGATTGCACCAACTAGACCATTTCCTAAGTCCTCTCCCTCGCACAAAAGTGCTAATGACCCAAGGGCCACTCTAATATCAAAATTTTCAATACTTATGGAGAGGTATCATCTTTAGTTTTCTCTAAGTGGGACTAAAGGTTCATTCACAAATAGTGAAAATCAGCTAGTTTCCTTAGTGACCAATATATCCTAAGTTCCAATCCCACCAAGACCAAAAACCAAACTATTTTATAAACTCATTTTCTCTAACAATCCCCCACATGAATGAAATACCGATAAAAAATCAGAAAACGGAAAGCGAGAAATACCACTTAGGCAAGAGGTGTCCATGAGGTCCTCAACCTTTGCTTAGTGAGAAATTTCCGGAAGTACTTGATGGACAGTGAACGCGATGTCTTGAACTACCATCGTTTGGTGTAATCCGCGATAATAACCACGCGTGATATCTCTCTAGGTGCTGTCGAGTTCGTGCCGTTGTGTGCTTTTTGTCCCTGGACAAATCCCGTTTCTCCGAATGCTCAAGAGAATCAGCTCTCTTCTCATAGGAAGCGACCCACTTCCACATTCAGATAGGTGAGTTCTATCAAGAGTGTTTACTGCTACACCCCACTTCAATCTAAAATTGAAACTATAGAACTCATTGAGACTTAATATAAAGTCATCCTCACATGCAGTCACACTATCACGTCTACACCATAGGGAAGGGGCAGAGAATGAATTCTCTGATAGTGTTTACCTTGACCCGCCACAAATTAGTTTCTCATCCGAAACCTTAATCTTGGGATCTCCAGTCAGCAAGGTTGAGTATCCTTCATGGCAAGTTTATTTAATGAGCCTAAGCCCCATCCCCTTAGATGCATTACTAACTATCTCCTTGAACAAACCTTTCGTCAAAGGGTCCGCGATATTCTCCTTGGACTTAACCCAATCAATGGAGCAGAGCCCAGCAGAATCTGCAGCGAAGCCCAGGAGCAGAAGTTGCAAGCCCAGCGAGATTGAGGTTACTAAGCCCAGCTCAGTTGGTTCAAGCCCAGCTCAGTTGGTTCAGAGCCCAGCAGCAGAGGGTGCACAAGCCCAGTTGACAGCTTCAGTTGGCAGCCCAGCAGGCTTGGCAGCAGCAACAGCAGCAGCAGCAGCTTGGCAGAGGAAGCACCAACAGCAGCAGCAACAGCAGGCAGCAGCAGCTCAGCAGAGAAGGCAACAGCAGCAGCAGGCTTTGCAGCAGCAGCTCAGGTAACAACAGATGGCAGTACCACTCCCCGGCAGCGGCGCCAAAAACTTGGTGTGACAAGCAAAGACACACAAAAGCTTGCAAGTATACAAGGCCAAGTTATGATATAGAAGGTAAGCAGGGGGTCAGTCCACAGGGAGTGGGAGCATACAAGAGAAACCTAAGCTAACAATGGTGACAATGCACTATGGCAGTGAGCAAAGCAAGGTAAATAGCATGAACTAAGGGTGCAAGGTAAAGCAGCAAAGAAACAGCTAAGAAAACAGCAAGGTAAAGCAGCAAAGAACCAAGGCTTGGAAGCCAAGGGCAAGGTGAGGATTGTGCACTGACTTCAGTGCACAAAAGGCTTCAAAGTGCAAGAAAAAAAAGGCAAGAAAATAAACTGAATTGAAAGCACACAGAACTGAAAATGTAAGTGACTGAGAAGGAATTGGTGGGTAAGCCAAGGCTTAGGATCCACCTTGTGTCCTAATCAAATGACATGTTTCTAGGTTG